>NW_010145873.1:0-87538 GCF_000699245.1 Pterocles gutturalis | reverse complement strand
AGTTCCGGCCTTCCCCAGAAACAGGGCTGGGAGCGAGGGCCTTGTTCCTCACAGCGATTAACTGTGACGTGGAATCCCTCCTGACCTTTGAAAGGGGCTGGGAGCGAGGGCCTGGTTCCTCACAGCGATTAACTGTGATGTGGAATCCCTCCTGACCTTTGAAAGAGAAGAAATAGGGCAGATGTTAGGTCCTTTTATGTTAAAGGCAATTCTTTATGCAAGGTGGAAGGTCGTGAACTTTTCTTCAACGGGAAAGTTGGAGTTGATCCCGTCGTTTGGTGGATCTCCGAAGAACTCAGTGGTTTTTCTTCCCAGCTCATGGAGCTAGTTCAGGGTTTTCCTTCTTTCTTCTGTGGACACTGGCACGTGGAGTCCCTAAGCTGCCCCATTACTAAATTGTTTCCACTATAGTCTTTAATTTATTACTGTTGCAACACACAAATAGACGTACAGTCCTTGTCATTAACAGATTGCAGTCCCAGATACATGAGCTTAAGTGTTATCATTTCCCACATCTTCTCCAGTCTCGCATTCCAACGTGAGGAACAACTCCTACTCCCAAAAACATTTCTGAAACTCCCACAGGCATGAGCCCTCCTTAGAGAAAACTGCCAGAAGTTCAGGATCCTGTTTCAGTCTGTTACACAGAGCTTCTCTTACCCATGATCGAGAAAACCAATACATGGAACTGGCGACACGCACGATGGCCATCTGTGCATCCATAGCAGCGGGCACAATGGTAGAAGAAAATAAATATTTCATACTGAATACAAGATTGGTTTCCCATACAGTCCTTCCAGATTATATGAATATTGGGCAGCCTCACCTCCTCTGAGTAAGCATGCCCTTAAAATTATTTCCTTTGCTATAGCATTACCAATATTTTCTCTGATTTTTTAACCAGATAATCCACAAATTCACAATAAATTTGGGACTTCCATCAGCCTCGTTTTTTTTTTTTTTTTTTTAATTTTTTTTCCTGCCTTATGTTCCTCATTCAGGAAAGACAACAGATCATCTGATCATGCCAACCTTGAAAAACAGCTCATGTGCATATTCCTCCCAGTCTCACAGGTAAAATGTTAAACCTGTTTAAAAGAGATTTTTGTGTAGTCCCTAAATGCTACAACATGGAGGGAATTAACCTGTTGCAGGGTCTCATTCTATTTGCAGCCCTGAATATACTTTAAGCAGAAGGAAAGAACATTAATAAAAAGGGTAGTTTGATGCCAAGGAGAAATACGTTTGCGGCATGTGGATTAATTCAGAAAGCAGATGTAAGCCCTAGTAACAGTAGAAGCATAAAATCCAGTTAAATAAAAAACTCATTTTGATTTTCCTGAGGAAGATGACTCTACAAAACTGGAGGAACCAAATCACATGGTGCATAGCTTGTGCCTGGAGATGGCAGCTGGCCGAATTCAGAGACAAGTCTACCTGAAGAAAGTCTAAATCAGCGTAATTTATGCCTTTATTCTCTAGCCCTTGACATGCAATTACAAGCAACAGATTTTAATGGGTTCGTGTGAACTTAGCGGCCAGATTCAGCACTGATGTGTGAGGAGGTGTGAAAACGATTCCATATATCAGTGTAATTCTAAGGGAGTCTAGTAACAAACATGGAACTCAAAGATATAAATCGTCATTTAATTAAGATATAAATCATTGCTGAGGTGCTTTTAAACTCACTCCTAATGGCTGGCATAGTGATTTAGTAGTCCCTTTTATTATGTCTGAATGTGACCCGTTAACTCTGACACATTCACAGATGAAAATACCCAAGCAACTTGCTTTCCTCCAGTTATTTCCTTTGAAATCAGCTCGCGGGGCTTCAGCAAAGCAAGTGCTTGCCAAGGCCAACAGATCCTAACTGCTCCACATCAGAATAAAACTTAATAGAAATGATTTATTAGGCCAGCTCGGATTTCAGTGGAAGTTTCCCAGAAAGTTAAAGGCTACGAATGATCCAGTTCCTCACCAAATAATTTAGAGGTTTCTTGAGGCAAGACGATTCCTCGCAAACTACTGCAGAGGGAGCTCGAAGCCTGGGAGTGTTTAAAACTCAGCCTTTTGATTTCATGGGCTGGGTTGGAGCAGCAAAGCAAAGCAGAAAGATTGATTTCTGCCAAGTCTTCAGTGAGGTGTCGGTCACCAGGACATCCAAACACGCGTTCAGAGACTGTGGATGCGAAGCAGCAAAGCTGGTGGCTGCCCTGCACAGGGTCTGTCCACGTCACGTTGTGTGAATAAACGTGGGGTGGCTGAAAGGGTGTTTGGGAGGGCTTATGATTTATTAATTGGCTGCTTTAAAAAGCTGTGTGTTAATCCCTGTGCCCTGAAGAGTTAGCATTTTGGTAAAACATATGTGGCTGGGCTGAACCACAGGTGACTGAGATGAGTTTGCCTGAAAACTTTGGAAAATTCTTTGTGTTTTCCAGCCAAGGCAAGTTGCATTTCTGGCTGGCCCTTCTGTGCTCTAGCGCTCGGAGCTGCTGCGGGGCTGGGGAAATGTCTGACACTTTCTGCAGGAGCTGCAGTCACTCTGATGCAATCTGATTTGCTATTAGTGCTCATTAACAAGGAAATGAGTTGCTCAGTCCACCTTTAATGACTCTTTCCTCTATTACTGTCAAGCAGCTTACTCTTGATGTGACAAACAGCTTTCTGGGAATAGCAACAGCTTGCCTTCTCCTTCCAGCTACCCCTCTTCTCTACCGAGGGGCGTGCTTAGAGCCTGCTGTCGAGGCCCCACAATTAGTTTAATTTCGTTATTTCAGATGCTGGTTGCAGCACAGCTACTTCAGCACAGTACGTGGAGTGCTCAAATCAGAGCTGGTAATGCCAATATTCAAAAAAATCTCTCTCCTTTCTGCACACACAGTAGTTTCCAGGGTTAATATGTGTATTTTTCTTTGTTTTTGTTCTGAGCTCCATACCTGCTGCTTTGTACGTACTTTGCTTACCTTTGGTGTGTTTAAAGCTTACATCACTGCCATGAGTTCAGTCCTGGCGTGTGAGGGTAAAGCTCTGCTCCCGTAGGAACTCCTGGCTGGTTTTACAGAGGTGAAAGACTCGATGGATCAGGACTGTATCTTGACAGCCTTGATGGGGTGGTTGCTTTAAATAATATACAGGATGAAGCGATAGTCAATAGGGGTCTGCAGAGGTGGAAACTGGAATCAAGGCAGGGAGAGCCTGCTGGTGTACTCCTGTTTCTTTGCAAGCTGCTTAATGGTACTTACGAGATGGGCTGGGCTCATTCCCAAGGGGGAGGTAGAGTTCTCAGAGGGGTATTTGTTCCTTTTTTTTTTTTTAGTGAGTGGAAGCAAAAAGGGCAATATCCATATGTTGGAGGTGGTGTCAAAATTCAAAGCATTCTGGCATGATAAGAGAAAGCTGGATACTGATGTACACCCTCCAGGTGGACTGCCAAAACCCTGCAGCTAGAGAGGGGAGTCCTCCTGCCTTTTGATTGAGAAATGAGAAACATGATGAGATGCACTTTCTGGTTGCCTGAGTTTGTAGAAACCAGAGTATTTAGGCACTGCAGTGTTTTTAAATGAAGCAGCTTTGACAACTTTTCTAAGTTACCAGATAATTCAATAGCAAAAAACCCAGAGCAAATTTAAAATTCTCATCCCTGACAGTTCAGAGACACAGGTTGGACAAACGTCTTCTTTCTGCATTTTCTTTTGTGACTGAATTGATTCACCCATATTTCTTTTGCCAGATATTACCTCCCTCTTTCTATAACATCCACTGTAGAAAGAAGTGCTCTGGTAAAGGAACTATTTGTGAAGAGCCTGAGGATCCTAGGAGAAAACTGTCCGTGACAAAAGAGCCTGTAAGAAATGTCAAATTATTGTGGGTTGAAAGAGACAAAATTAGCAGCAGAGTGTGGGAAAAGCAAATAAGAATTGAAAAGACAGTGAACTCCGGCATGAATAGGTTGTATACAGATAAAGGAGCTGGCCAAGTAACAACAACAACAAGCAGTAAGTTGTTAACAGATGCTTGAACTTCAGATTGAAAGAGAAGAAGTGTTGATCTAGTTCTGTTGATACAGTTCTGTTGTGTTATTGTTGGCAGGAGTTGTTAGTTTAACTTTAGGGGAAGGGTAAATTGTAGACTTTTGTTTATCTTCTCCAGCTAAAAACCTCTGGCTTGACTTTTTACCTATTTTTGCAGTGAATTTTCATCATATCGTGTGAGTATGAAATCATTCAGACAAACATTTCACATGTCAGTAAAGCTGTGTGGATGTATTAGACCAGCACATTGCGTTCCTCTAAACCGTAGTTATTACTTAAGCCATGCAACATCCATTGTGCACTGGGAAAAACTGAAGAACAGAGAAAACAAAAAAACCTGAGGTTTGTCTGAACAGGAGTATCACTGTGAAACAAGCCAGGGAGGAAATAGAAAACCTCCCCAAACAGCAGTGAATGATCGTTAGGTCTCTTTTTGGGCCCTTTCTTTTTCCATTGCATTCAGTCCCTGCTGGAGCTAGGCTAAGCTGACCTGGATGGCATCGGAAGCTGGGCTCTGGGACTGGTTGAGAAGTTAAGATCTGAACTGGAAGTTGCTATTCATCCAGGGAAATAATCCAGCCGTTATGATTGCCAGGCTTGAAAGCTAATACTAATTAATTTCTGAAGAGTATATCAATTTGTTCTGTATTTTCCTGAGCTGCTGTACTGCCAGTTCCCAAGCCCAATAAAAACATGAAAAGGTAAATACTTACCACATTAAGATTTCTTTTCTTGGATAGAAAATAAATGGAAGTGTTTTTCGTCAGTCTCCTTCATTGCATCGGAAAATACAATATGCTGAGCAGCTATTAAAAAGGTTAGGATAACTTAATTATTTTGCAGAAAATGGATCAATTTTGTACTAGTTTGCACCGCTTGGAAGTATTTCTTACAAACATGCAAACAGTCTTATACCACAGGACTTCATCCTCCCACCTAAGGAAAGGGTTTTTCCCCCTTTCCTTCCCAAGCACACCATTTGTATTTTGTATTTTTGTCTGCTACGTAGCATTGCAGCCAAAGAAGTAGTGTCAGGGATTTTTTTTTTTTTTTTTTTTTTTTTTGGTCTGTGTATATTCCAGCTCTAATCTCTTCTGCATTAACAGCCTCTGCTTTGGACCTGGTCATTGTCACCAAAGTGGTGTGAAAAATGTAACCTTTTCCCCAGCCATGCCTCTGCGTCCAGTCTGCAGAACAGCCTCTTCACAGACCAGAAAATAGCTTGGCCTTTAAATATCTCCCAGAGTTCCTAACATTTCTCCTTAATAAATAGAGGTGAATGAGCCTGGCCACACTCACTTGATTTCGGAGTTAAACTCAGGTGTTGTGAGCTCACTGCAGGGCCTGGAGACGGGGGATCCATCTCCAAAAACCAAGGATTACTGTGGGTATCTGTGACGGGCAGTAGAATCACCCCCCAGAGGAAAGATCAGCAGAGTTTTGTTCTGCCTTTCAAGAATGTGCCAATACAATATTTTTTGTCTGAGTCATTAAAGTTGGAAGGTGTAAGGTGTTTTTTTCAAATCTGATTATAGAGAGGGAGTGCCCTGTCTGCTCGAACACAGTATGGTTATTATCCGGAGTGCTCATTTCCTTTTCCAACGTGAGAAGTTTCATGCAGCCGTGAGGTGACACAGGATATGACTAGGTTCGTTACTCAGAGGGATTTAGATATAATAAATAAGAAAGCAAATCTGGTTTCGTCATCCCCCTCCCTTGATTCTTGGGGGCAGGAAGAAAGTATTCTTTTCTGCTCTTTAAAAAAAACTTTAATTATCTGATTGTAGTCACAACCAGATACAAATTAGTCTGAAGCCACAACATGGAATTCCTTTTCATGGACAAACATGATGGAAACCTGTTGCATTTGTTCCCAGAGATGAAAAGTCTATGAAGGAGTGTGACTTACAGAGAAGAATGGATGAATAAAATAAAATACATAGCATTTATGTTTTCCTTGCAGAAGTAAGGCAGCTACACACACCACAGCTTTGTCTGCCTACCCTCCAAAAATCCATTACTGCCTTTTCTTTTTTCTTGAGAAGCTCACATTCAACCAAAATTAAATGACTTGCATTAAATGACTTGCAACATGAGACCCAAGCTCGTGCTCTCCGTCTCTCAAACATATGAACATACGGGTTTGCTGTTATTCACCAGTTTTGCTGTGAGGCTCTTTAAAGCAGCAATAGCCTGTGCTACAGCGTTGCCAAGAACCTGGACCTGGAAGCGATTCACTGTCTGTTCTTATCCCCAGGAAGACCCAGAGATGACCACCAGCTTAGCTCTGTGGCCACATCTAGCTAAAAAACAAGACTCGTAAAGATGTGGAGAAATTTGCTTTCAGAAGTAAAATGCAAAAAGACAAAAGTGAAGAGGTTTAGTAGAATTTCAGGACTGACTCTGTTTTACTTCTTTCCCTCTTTGAAGGCAGGAAGAAGATGGAGCTGAAATTCACATTCATTTATTCTCAAGACTTTCACTACTCCTTCCCTCCCACTCCCAATAGTGCTTGAGAAAAATACCTCCATGGCCCAGAATCCCCGATTGCAGATTATTCACATCGTCTCTTGCTGACTGGAGAGGTCGTGCAGTAAACCTGGAGCAGTCTGGTCTGCAAAGATGTATTACTTTCCCACTTGATGGTTAATTACTTGTAATGACCTATCTTCTTTACCTACAGATGTATTTTGAAGACTAACACAATGAGAACTGTGAGCTGCTCAGCGAGCTATACACTCCTACCAGAACAGATGGGAATTCCACGCTTGTGAGCACCGTGCCCCAGTGACGGGGGGATCAGCCACTTACCTGCACATTGCCTTTGGGGCTGGAGACACTTACCCGCTACAGAACCAAAGGGCTTGTACCAGCTGGGGCCCAACTTCAAAGTTGGAAGCTGCATGAGAGTTTAAAAATCAATCTGATCAACATTAAAAATAAGGGTGTTCCTAGCGGAACTGTTTATTTTTGATTGCTGAGGATCACGGTCCATCAGTGGAGAAGGCGTGGTCACCAAGCCCTCACTGATGCTGGAGAGGTCTTCCCTTTGCTGCTCTGTTTTCATCCATTTCCTTCCAAAGGACCAAAGCCTTCCAGCTTTCATCTCAACACAAGATAACAGTATCGCACCACTGGGCAGGAGGAGGTTGCACATCACTACCAAACCGTTGGCAAAGGCTCCTCAGAACCTACCTACAAGATGGCCTTGCCTTAGGAAGTGATTCTCTTCCCAGAAAAACAACCTCCATGGCCGATCTACCAGCTAACCTGGATCCAAGAGCGTCAGTCAAAAGCCTTTTCTTCCTCCATCTCTTGTATTTCATCTGGAGAAGATGGCCCCTCTTTTTTTCATTTAGAAATAAAAACAGGGAGTAACCTTTTCTTCTGCTGTGAGAAACACAACTTAACTACCTGCCTTGAACTCTTGCTCTGAAAAACGGACTTTGTTACACTTTTAAGTTTGTTCACCACAAGCACTTTTCTAAATATTTTGTGTTTTGAATCTTTTTCTTATGAGCATAGACACATTGCCCGTTTTTGGCATGAATGTTCTCACGCAGGTGTACCAAGCAAGATGAAAGCTATGACCTCAAAACCTTCAAACTTCTGTCACTGAGTTCACATGACTGTGTCACGCCTTTGATTTTTCTGAGCCCTTTCCTACCTCCTGAAAACTAGCACAACAGCATGCAGAACTCTTTCAGGCTCGTGCAACTCACCTGCATCAATATATTTTGGTTTTAGCTGATGCTCTGGGTTCTAAAAGTACCATAAAGTGTCACAATTTTTTATTAGAAGTGGAAGAAACCATTCAATAAGCAATGCTCAGTCTTGGGCTAAAAAAAGAAGGAGGTTAAAAAAGGAACGTTGGTTTTTCTCTGCTGTACTAAAAATGGCCTATGGTGTTTGGCCATGGAATAAATAGTACTCAAACGTGAAAAGAATTGAACCAGAGTTTGAATGGAATCCATATAAATTTTAAGACACGGTTTCTTCCAGGGCAAAAGGAAAGAGTTGTTTACTCTGAAAACTTCATAGGAAAATATAAATGGACTGAAGGCATGTACGGAACTTCAGGAGAGTTCAGACTGCTGAGGTAACAAGATGAAAAGTGAATTGTTTTATTATCACTGATTGGAAATCACGGCAGCCAAACAGATCATTAACAGCTCAGGACCAGCCAGCGCGCAGGGTTTAAAAATAGAAATGTATCTGTGCCTTGATTGGAGACTTATTCACCCTTGAGCTATTTAAGACTGCAAAATATTTGTAAGACAGTATCTTAGAAACACAATGACATAGAAATCCAGAAGATTCAGACTCGTGCTGTCAACACAACGGGGTGGGTACGGTTTCCTCCTCAGATGCACCATGTGGCTTTGCCACAAACGTTGGGTAGCACAAAGCAAATGGCGCGTTTGAGCAATGGTTCAAAGATGGTTTACGCAGCCCCTGCCAGCTGTCATCTTTCCTGCCATTGTCTGCGTTTGCTCTTGGACTCAGTAAACCACTATAATGATTTTCCTGTTTAAGACATTGATACATTGGGTTTGGGCTTTTTTTTTTTTTCCTGCCCTTTGATCAAAGCAAGGCTGGGAAATGGAGATTTCACATTTTGTGGCAGAAGCATGCCAAGAACAGGTTGGATGCACATGGTGGAGATAAATCAATAGAGAATTCAGCTGTATTTGTACACATACAAATATTGCTGTCCTGTGTCAAACCTGCCCCGGATGGCAGCTGTGAGTCACAGGGAGGTATTTTCCGTTATTTCTTGCTCGCTTCCACATCCCTGCTTCTATTAACTTTTTTTTTTTCCCTCTTCCAGTGAATCCTTAGTAGCATAATCCTGCCTCAAATTTGCTACTGGTAAAAACCAAACTTGTTTCTACTTGCATCACAAATATGAAAAAAAAAACCCCAACCTTTCATGAAAAGTACCACAAGCACAGTGCAAATATCTTTCTGGAAGACATTCTCTTGTATCTAATGAGCTCGTATCTACGGTTTTGCCTTTAAGAACTGACAAAACCAAACCAGTTACCAACTAGGCAGCGATTTACCTGCTGCTGGTTTTCATATCCATTATCTCAGAACAGAATTCCCACCTTCTGACTAAATTTCATTAGTTACAGCACTAATATTTTCTGTCTAGAAAGGGAGAATTGGTACAAAGCCTCACGCCTTACTTTGTCACAGAACAGTTAAATGGGAGCAGGAGAAAAAAAAAATGGAAATGGCAAGTCGGGTTCTGAGCCCAGCTTTGCTTGTACAGGTCCCACGAGGCAATAAAACCGTGATATACACACTGCAGCCTTCCTGCTTCCTGAGCTGCTTCCCTTCAAAGCTGCATTCAGCCAGACACAGTCAAAGGAATCCCTGAGTTTAACTCCTTTAGTTTTACCTTTTTTTTTCTTAATAATTAATACATTATTCAATTTAAATGAACAAACCAAATAGCATTCTTCCGCACTACGAGCCCATTTCAAATGTCCTAGTGAAAGCTCTTACACCTTACGTTCTGCTCAATGCCCAAGACTAAAGCTGGAAGAAAATTAAAGTTCCCAGGATATGATCTGTCACTTTATATTCAGTGTCTATGGCGCAGACGTCTCAAAGTGGGTATCTAAAGCAGCTGAACACAAGATTTACCTGCTACACCATTAGGAAGATGTCCATAAATGAAGTGGTCAACACCAGCAAACACGTCTCAGTTCTGGCCCCTGCTGCCTGCGGACACAAGGAGCACTGGGAAGGACATCGCAGATCCAGTTTCAGGCCAACTGTAACACCAGTATGGCTCAAATCTGACAGCACTTGTGGTTGCACGCTCACAGCACAAGGAGGATTGGGAACAGAACCTGTCCCACAGGAGAAACTCTTGCATATTTAAGTTTATTTCAAATAAATGTTCAAAGAAAAAAAAAAAAAACTAAAACAGATTTAGTATATATTTGCTTTTCTTAAAAAATGATTCCGTGAAAGAGTTTTATAGTTATCTAAGTAGTAATACAGTTTTTTTATATACAAAATTCCATTTCAAACGATTTACTGTACAAAAGAAAGTATAAGCAACTGTTACAATTTCATGATTGCAGCAAATAATGAAAAATTCTGATAAGTATGTGTTCAGGATATAGTTCTACCATTTACAGGAATGTCAGTATTAAGTTGGGAATACTTTCGGACAAGTATTTACAGATAAAATTCCCTTCGAGGAAGGATTTCTCTTCAGACTAGGTAGTTCATGTTTGGCTTTCTCCTGGAACTTTTGGGCTACCAAGGAATGAGAGGAAGAACACTTTTTCAACAAGATGTACGGACAGAATTCTGCTTGATCTATTCACACTCACAGTCCTATTGCAGTCAGTGGGCCTGAGCTGGTAAACACTTACTACCAGACGTAATGCTTATTGAGTGAATAAATCAGGCAGGATTTGGCCCTACAGTAGTAAGCTATCATAAGTTACAAATTTTAAAAATAGTGACATTCCTGCAAGTCAAAATACAACAGAAACAAGAGTTAACAAAATATAAGCCCTTTATTAATAAAAATCTTTGGTTGGATCAATATTTTAAATAAGCTTCAAGAATATTTGGTTAATACCATTTTCTTTCTTCCACATAATTTCTTTTCTGGTACCTTCTTTGGACAGACTACAGAAAAAATATCAAGTTATCACATATTTTAAAACAAATAAATATATCAAAAGCTAAATATGGCATTTTTTTAAAGTTCTAGCATTAATCTTTAAATTAGTTTGGCAAAGAAAAAAAAAGAAAAGGAAAAAGAAACAACTAACTTCTCTTGAAAACAGTCTGACGTTTGGTTTTGTAACAAACCATACAGTAGTTAGACTTTAAAGAAATCTTTTATTTTCTTCTTCAGTTTTATATTCGTAACGCAAGTGCCATGGACAAGACAAAGCGATAAAAGAAATGAGGTTAATTGCACCAAGATTATTTGGAAGTGCAGTTTATCCTTCGACAAAGCAAAACTAAAATTCACTATGCTTCAGAAGAGCCGTACTGATGGGACTTAGCTAGGCTTTGTAAGTAAGGATTTTAGATTTATACTTTAAGGAAGCTCCTTGTACAAAAGAGTATTTTAAGACAAAAGAAAAGTCCTGTAACTAACTGAAGGTCTGGTCCTGTAGCCCCAGCGCAGGCAAAACCTCCATTGAGGACTGGAGGTGGGACGTGGTTTGGATTTCCTCTCCAGGACAGCCTCTGGGAAATGCCATTCCACAGCAGAAAGGCTGCGGGGGGAACTGGCTGTGAAAATCAGGTGCAGACTCTTTTCTCCTGCAGAGGATAGAGGGCTACAGAGAAAAACCCGGCTAAGAACGGGATGTGCTAAAACAATGGGAAAAAGGGAATTTCCTCAGCAACAACAGTCCCCGAGTACTGGGCAGGGCAGTGGGAGTCACGGTAGCTCTACGTGTGCTCGTTAATTCAGGGCATTTCACAAAATGCTCTGGGATCATCTACCTGCTGGAAGGATCTCCAAAATTGTGCTGCTGCTGCCTGGCCATGAGCGAGGAGCCGCTGGGGCACGGCTCCGCCACAGCCGGGGGCACTGAGGTAGCTTCATCCACATCAGCCGTTCATTGGTAAAAGAAAAAAAAAAAAAAAAAGAACATTTCCAGATTGCCTTTTCTGATGTTTCTGAAGAGAGCAGTGCCCCGGTGAAGGTCTCGGGTACACAGCAGATTGCCACAAATGCCCCACGCGCCTGGGTGACTCTAAAGCTCGGCTTGGTTTAGAGCTGCAGGTTCACACAGGGATGTCTGCCGGCAGAGGTAAACCCTCTCTTGGAAAGCACGGCAGTCTGGTCGGCTTTGCGTGGTTTGTCTCCTGCCAAAAGGAATACTAGGGCACAATCGAAAGCTGATGTTGCATATACATTATCTAGTTACCCCACAGACCCTCAAGCCTGGGGTTCCAAAAATATTTTAAATTAGTAGTATTATTACTTAAAATTTACCTTTATGTAGTTAGTTAATTAATAGGCTAAGGTCAGATTTTCAGAGAATATCTCTATCAAGACGTACTAAGTACCTGCATTTATTAATGCACACCACCGTCCATAGTGTTATCTCTCGATGAAATATAAAAATTCCCTGCATTACTGCTTGTGCAAAAAGAAAAAAAGCCCAACATTATCAGAAATAGAACGTGGTCCTCCATGTTTGTAAGAAGAGCATTTCTCACAAAGATGGGAGCAAAATGGCAGCACATCCTTCAACATGCACCAGGTTGTCCGTTAACCGAGTCCTGCCCTTTCCGCGATGGCTTATCAGTGGAATGCCCCGACATACTCAGCTCCCTCCTCTTCTATATGTCCAGAGGGTACGAATGGCAGGAGGACAAGCTCCCACTGTGGCTCCTGGAGAGTCTGGGGCTGTGATTGTTACAGTTTTCACCTTTTTTCCTGTCCTTGTCCTTCCAGGTTTCTAGCATTTGCAGCTTTCCTTGCTCTTCTCTCATGAAGACTTCCACCATGAGAACTTTCTCTTTATGAATCTGCTGACTAATGTCCTTGGGAATGTCTGGGATAATCCAGTCAACAAAGTCACTCATAAACATGACCAAGTTCTGAAAACGAAATGGTGAGAAGATGTCAGCAAGGTCAAATGAAAGGGGGAGGGACGGTTTTTGGTGTGCTAAGGAAGGAGGGATGAAGAAAGGACAATACTGGAGCTGGGCTCAACTGCCTGGCGCAAGTCTGATACTGAGCCAAACTCGCCTCAACTTCTTGTTCATGCTAGAGGTAGAGAAAAATGGCAGGCACAGATCTTTACGATTTATGTACAAATACTGCCACGGCCACTTTGAAATCCAAGGGAAATACTGCCATTGATAAATGTTTTACATCAGAAAGGAAGAAGCAAGTAGCAAGAGGTAAAATGATGAAAGTGGGTAAAATACATTCCAATGAAATGTTTCTGATTTATAAACTTTGATTCAATGAAAATCAGGGCTTTCACAGAAAGATACATATTTGGTCCAAAGGAAAAAAAAAAGGAACAGAAGTTTTGAAACAAGTTGTTTAGATTAGGCAGACTTAAAACACTCGTGTCACAACAACCAGCATCACTGTTGCGATTGAATAATATAACTTAGTGAAAATTTACAAGATTTTTACCTTCTTGTTTGGATGTGAGTTTAACCGTGAAAATTTTGGAAATTTAATTTCTTAGCTAGGTCTAGAAATGATTTTGGATGAAATGTATGCTGCTTCAGTGAATCTGTTGATGTCCTACTGGAGAAACTGATGGGACCTCGTTAGTATCAGCCTCGTGCTTTGCTGCTCACCAAGGTCATTAAGTTGCTTCTGCATCAAATATATTTTCAAATGATATTTTCTTTGGCCGAATAGCTTATTTCCAAAGCTCTTTCTTTTTCATATATAAAGTGCCTGCAGCATAACCTACCTGGAAAACTATCACAAATGCTAATCTTGCTGCTAGGACAGCCCAGAAATCCTTTGAAATATCATACTTGTTTTCGGACCAGGGGGGTTCTCGATAATCTTTGTATCTGCAAAACAAGACGCAGTAAATCAGTCATGCCATTCAGAAATATTAGCACCATTAATACCAAAGAGTCCAACAGTAAAGTGAACCATCTAAAAGCAAGTTCACTATGGCATCATGATGCTGTATGAACCTCTCAGAAACGTGACACAGCTGAAAGCCTCCCTCAGCCTTCAAGTTTTACTCAAAATTAAAGGTCTTCAGTCTTAATCCCCTCTGATTAGTACAAATAATATCAATTCTGCATAAAGACGGAGTACACTACACAGCTCAGACAATTTATCTTAAGACTGGTAAAAAAACCCCAAACATATATTTTTCAGACTAATTTTAAAGACAAAAATCATGAACTCAGGTCCTTAGAGTGTGGTACACTATGTGGTGTTCTTGTTCATGATTAGCAAAAGGTTGCAGCTAAATTTCACTGTATAGAGAGATGAGAATTTGGCCTTGGTTATGGCTTACAGAAAACCTCTGAGCTAATCCACAGTAACTTGTTAGAAATGGGACCAAGAAAAATACATTCAATTTACACCCGCAGCATCCTGTCAATATTTTGAAAGAATTAGGGTTCCGCATTTTCAAATGATTTAAAAATCCTTGGAATATGGAAGAAATGTTGAGATGGGAAGAAGAAAGAGGCTGTGACTTGAAAGCAAGTAAACCTGGCATTTTTGTAGTGGACCCTGAGACTGAACACCTCTGTTCTGTAAGGTCTGTGCTAAAAACATGTTTGCCAACCTCATTTATCCTGTGCCCAAAGGTCACCAGAAGGAAGCCAGGAGACAGTCAAAGCAAGCAAAGCTCATACAAATGCAATTGTGGTTGGGTTTTTCTTTCACCTCAGAGTGATTTTTCTGTTCAGCTGTCATTTCGTCAATTAACCTGCACTACTCAAATTTATAAAGAATATCAATTTTAAAATAATACAATTACAAAGGAGGGTTTTTTCCTGGTCAGTTTGTTTAATTTTTGAGTGTATATATACCAAAGTCATCTCTCTTTTTTTTCTTCCCCCTCCCCTGGAATGTTGCTTTCTTCCTTGTTCTCCTCTTCCCCTTCTTACTCCATTCCCCCCTTTCAGTTTTGCTGGTCTAAGTGCTCTCCCTGTTACATTTGGCTTTGGTCCCCAGTTCTAAGCGTTAAAACATTTGTTTTGAAGATGATGGATATCTAAAGAAGTCTAGGCAAAGCATGCAGTTCAGCACTGACCTAGATTGCTTCGTAACAATAATTTTCCTTTAAAAATGAAAAGAATATCTAGAAATTGTTACAGGCATGCAGAGCTTCTGTATGATGACGCTTGAAGTGGGTCTTAAGTTCTAGTACAGATAAGGATGCTATTACTCTCATCAGGAATTACTACAAAAAAAGCGAGGTGTGAAGTCATGGTCATTACATCAACAGCATGTGATACAACATCATGACATCAGAATAAAAACATTTTGTTCCCTTAGAGCATCATTGTGCTGTTTATCATTATTTATCTCCTTTCCTGAAAAAGGGAAAAAATCTTTGCATAGACGAACAACGCTCATCTCTACATTTTGTTCCCTTAGAGCATCATTGTGCTGTTTATCATTATTTATCTCCTTTCCTGAAAAAGGGAATACATAATTATAAAAAAAAATCTTTGCATGGACGAACAACACTCATCTCTGTTTCCCAGAATGAGCAGTACTTCATAGTCAGGTTTGAAGGTGGTTTAAAATGTAAGCCAGGATGTTCAAGGCAAGGGATCTATCTGATATAAAAGGCCACCAAGGCACTAAAAAGGTGGGAAAATACAAGGGACCTGCCCCAGGAAGGTAAAAATTTGTCCCATTCTTAGTCAGCTGTGAAAAGACTTTAAATTAGTTATTCCAGAGAGTACCTGCATATCTGAACCTCGTAGCCAAGATCCATGGGGTCGTTTGGAGCTGTTCCTGCTTGAAAATCGCTGACATTAAAAGAGGATAGTGTATGGTTCACGAAGCCATGCATGGTGCCATTCTCACTGTACATATACAGGTACACGAGGCGTGGAATGAAGTCGGATGTGAATGAGATCACAAATGCCTAAGCCATAAGAGCAAAGAGTGAGCGCAATATTCAGGCAGCGGTTACGTTATTCATACGCTCGAGAACATCCTGCCCAAACAACTCACGCAACTCAGGGGCTGCTTCAGAAAACAAGGGGGGAGACTGCAGCCCACGAGGCCCTAAAAATGGAGAATTCCCTGCTGCACCAAGGTCGTATTTACTGCTTACTCCTCTGAGTTGCAGAATATCAGATGCAGCAGTTCCACACCGACTGAGATTTCCACGTGGATAACAACTTGGGCTCCCCAGAGAACAATGCGGCCGTACCCCCCAGCACCAGAGGAGAGCAAAGCAGGGGGCTGCTTCCCCGTCCCCCGGTCACAGCTTGGCCCTGATGCATTGTGTAAGGTCCAGCTGATGGATTTCCAAGGAGTTTTTTGTTCTGCACACAACTGACAGTGAATAGACTCTTTACATTCTCATTGCGTTGCAAAAGGCCGTTAATTGTATGTGGGTTTTAACTCCATCAAGAGAAAAGGATGAGCAGGCTGAGCTCAGTTTTATTTTTAGGGTCACAAAAATTGCCTTTTATTTGGTTATTTAAGAAGGTTTTCTAAAAATGTCATACCGAAAATGCGAGACAGCCAATTCATCTGAGTTCTTCCTAACTTTAGCCTTTCTCATTTATCATCATTATGAAACATTCTCAGTGGCACAAATCTCATGTACATGTAGAACACACAGAGTACGAAATGCTTTACTTATTTTATGATAAAGAGGGATAGTACATAGATCAAAGAGGGAAAAATAACACTGGATAATGACAAAGAAAGACTACATCGAAGAAAAGAGGAAAAAAAAAATAGAGAAATTATTTCCAAAGGAAAAGAGGAGAAATGGTAAAGACAAATTAAGGCAGCATTCTAAATAACCAAAAGAATGGTTTGGCCACAGCACAAGAGGCACCTGTGGGCAAAGCAAAGGGATCTCCTGTCCGGACAACGGTGAGAAAACGAGAGGGCCCATGGACACGTGGCCATGAACCCCACACAGCTGCTATTTTGCTGCACTGCAAACATGTTTTCAGCTTGTCATTCAGCTTTCTCTTAATCTTTCCCCAGGTAGAGTGCAATGAAGATGATCATTGTGGCTGTCTATTCATACAGAATATTCGATAAGTACATAAATGAATATATTAAGTTGTGCTAAAATTTTCTAAGGGCTGCGATGTTCACCGATGAAGTGAACAAATATTTTCATGGATTTTCAGAGCTCTGGGAGTGAGAGCAATGCAGATTTTCACTGGAGGGACACTGTGCTCTCATTCACGGCCAGTTAACTACCTGACCCCAAATACGTTTTAGCACTGAAATTAAAAAAATACATCATCTTAGTGATAGTATTTCAAAAGAGCAAAAGTAAGCAGCTCTGATTTGTTTGAAGGGCAAAACTGTTTTATGAAACCATTCTGGAAAAAAGCTGCAGCGACTACTTAATATTTTATATTATTGCTGCTACTGTCGCAACTTTTAAAATAAACACTGCGTCCGGTTCTCTAGTATTTCAGAAAATTTCTAAATCATAAGCTTTCACTCGATTTTAAGGGATTTATGCTGAAATAAAACTAATGGAGCAGAATGGAAAAGCCAGCCTATTGATCTCAAATGTTATTCATGCTGAATTACTTACATTTATTATGACAGCAAGCTTTCCAATACCTCTGAGGATATTATACCAGATTCCTAAGGAAGAAGACAGATATGTAAGTGCTGTCCCAGTCATTAAAATTAGAAAAATTACAATTTTAGTTAACAGTGTTAGGAGTACTTATGACTGTGCCAAACTACAGTTATATTTTAAATTAAAAAAAAAAAAATGAGATTAATTTAATGACCTTTAAGCAATGTGAGACCAACTCTGTCTTCCAAAGCTATTTTTAGACACCTATTTTTTTGAGGTTTTAAGCTAAAAGCTTCTTTCAGGAAGAGGAGGGCAATAGAATGCTGGCGTAGGTAGAAAAGAAAAACATGAAATTTCATTCAAGCTTCTGAAATGCTTGAGGACAAAAAAGAAAGCTACAGATAGGGAGCTGGAACCTCCACACACGTGGTGGAGAACGTCCTAGTCTATCAGTTCTAAGGATCTGTTTCTACACCTTCTCCTCACTATTTATCCTACCTCAGTTTCGAGAAAGCAAAACTCCAGTGGAGCCACTTGATGGGATTTTTCCATTTGCATCTGGAAGCCATACAGACACGGGTTTCCTCAGCGTGGCCTCTGTGCATTCAAAATGTGATACCAACCAACCCCATCCTCACTCGGGTCAGTCCCTCTGGATTTAGTCTGAGGATGATGCATGAAGTCCCTTAGCAGGTGGGACCTTCTCCCTTTCCCGGTTCTGCTGCCGCCTGCCCTAAAAACTCATCTGGTTTGGCTGTGGCCGTTTCACAGCCTCCGACTTTGGGAGGTCTCTGAAAGCAGTGGTGTGATGACATCTGCCCATCGCTGTCAGCCCCCTGCAGTAAAGGGAGGACTGGTCTGTCGTCACCGTACAGCCCCAGAGCCCAGGTCCAGCTCGGTTCACTGCAACGTTCAAGCTTCACCCTTCCAACCCTCATCCTGAGAAGGACGAAGGGATGTGTTTACCCACAGACTTCTGAGTCTCCTCTCATTCCCAGGTGTATTTCTCCAGCCCAGTCCAGAGTTATTAAATGCAGGAATTTTTGCTTCTGCAAGAAAACTGTGGTGCCAGGAAGAACTGCTGATGTGCAGAGCCATGCGAGATATTTCACTATTGTATTGATCGTTTTGATTTGAAAAGTGATACTGTTTACTCAATAAAATATTAATCTGAATTTAAAGCACCGGCCTTGCTATTTTAAAAGTGAAGCTTCAATAAGTTCTGACAGTTCACAGCTAAGGCACAGCCTAATGTTTTGAATTTTCCTATAGATATCTTCCTGTTAATGAACCTACCTCAGCATGATAATATCCTGCCATCAATCCAGGAATAAACAACCAGGGATAACAATAGCAACGTGCACTTACCTATATCCTTTGCTCTGACTGCTACCGGTCTCCTCAGCTCAGTCACAAATTTTTTTGCATCTAGACGGATTTCAATGATGTTGTTCAACAACGCAAACAAAGGCGCCAGTGGGAAGGATGCAACAAACAACGTTACAAACCCAAACTGAATAACTGTAAAAGAAAAAGGAACCATTTCAGTGGCTGTGGTCAGTCATTCCTTAAAATACTAAACAAATTTTAAGACAGATCCTTCAGGAATATCTGATTCTGTAGCAAACAGCATGATGCCAAACAGTTCTCAGCCTTTCCAAGATCAAAAAGTAGGAAAAGAAATGTACGGCCAGGGCAAGGTAGACCTGATAGCCAGTGGTTAAATTCCTTATCACTGACTCAACTTAATACATTACTTGAAAAAAAAAATTACATGTGATCTGTCAAATATGACCTGGTTTACAGGCACATATGTCTCTCAGAAGGTTTAGCCCAGATTTCTGAGAACAGAAACAATCTGGTGTGAGAACGCGCAGTGGAAATTATCCCATCCGAATTCAGTAATTGATTTCCAATGTAGGGTGCAACCAATGATAAAATATGCCTCGCAATCTCAAGTTCATGCCACTGAATCATTTGCATTTGAAACTTGACAATGACATGTCACATGGCTTGAAAGAAAATATCTAAAATATAGTGCTAAAGTAAGGGCTCATGAACAGAATCATAGTGATGGTTTCAAACGCCTTCTTTCCACCTCACTCACTCATTTCCATATATTCAGGGGTGAGTCCAGCGAAAGGCTCCAGGTTGTAGTCCACTTCATAACGCTGCTTTTTTTTCATGTGCTCTTCATGGTCTAAAGTTTGCCGGCGCTTTAATTTCATATATCGTATAAATTTCTTCATTTTTCTGGGGGAAATGGAAACAAGACACCGGCATTGCTGGATGCAGTTGCAGCAAGGATGCAGGTATTTGCAATACAGCAGATGCAAGCTTACTGCAAAAATCTTGCAGGTAACCTACGAACCCCATTCACATCAAGGGACAGTGGATACACAGTGTAGTGCATGTATCATAAAAAAAAAAAAAAAAAAACCAAACCAAACCAAACAAACCCAAAAACCCCAAATGTTGTTACTTACGGGATGCCAATCTCAAATAAATTGTTCTGAATCAGCTGCTTGCCCAACATGATGATACTGAGCTGGATGCACAACTCCATCAGGCAACCGCCCGGAGCACACTAGGGTGGACAGAGGAAACATCGGTCAGAACATCACCTGCTCCATCCCTGTGGCGGGGGCAGGTGGTGCTCCCACCTAACGCGATCCCAGCGAAATGCAATTACCTCTTTTTTTGTGGAAAATGTAGACGTAGTCTCCTGGACGTCCAACAAATCTAGGGCACAATGGTTAGAATTACAAACTTCATATGTATCTTATACTTTTTATATTTAGTTCCTAAGGTCATTTATGTCAGACTCTGCCTTTGAGTGGGACCACCTAATATGCTTAGTTCTGAAAAAGTGAATAAGAAGAATTATCTTTGGTTTTGTTTTAACGAGTAAGTCCTGCTTACTGAGTAAACAACTCAGTAAAAGTGCAAGTCCCGTGTCCTACAATATTATAGGTACACCTTGGCAGAAATCCTCTAAGGCAGTCCTCCTTTCTGTTGCATTAGCTGGAACATGCCACATGGAATATTTATTTTAGCCTTGTGCTTTCATGCTGGTTGCCAGAAGAGATATGATACTTGCTATGATATCAAGAGTGGTAAATAGACAAGGGTAAATAGCCTGATGGGGGATTGTATCTGAACATAAAGTTATCCTAACAAAATGGCTTTCATAAATTTGAAACAGCAGAGTACCAGGCCCCTGCTTTATCCCACGAGGCTGCAGAATTTTTTGGGTCAATACAGAGGAGTTTTTAAACAAGATTTACTTTATCGTCCTACTATGGTCTTAGCTCAGCTACAGATCTTTCATAAGCAACAAGCTGGAACCCTCAACAGCCTTCTGTGCTACTCACCGGCCTTTGAAGAAAGCAACGTAGAAAATGGGCGTGTAGGCATTGACATGAAAGCCTTAAAAATCAGCCGCTCTTCAAAATTCTTGTCAGTTTTTGGCACCTCTGGAACCAACGTGAGACGGATAAGAAACATTAAGGAACATTTAATGATCTTATAAAACATGGACTTTAGAAAACATCACCCATCTTTTAAACAAAGAGGTATACATTTATAACAATATATACATATACATATTAAAGCAATATGGTCTCACTGAGGTCAGTGGTCAATCTGCTGAGGATCTCACTGTCAGATGTGTTACAACAGTAATTCCAGCTTCATTCCACATCTGGCTGGCTTCCATGACAATCATGCGCAGGTGGACAAGAACTTACCTGAAAAGATTTCTGGACTTTTTGTCACCGGTGCTCTTTGGAAATGATTCAAAAAAATTTCTTCCTACTGTTTTTTTTTTTACACTCAACAATGTTGCATTTCTCAATATGTCTTATGCCAATTAAAAAATGGCAGAAAATGAAAACAGCAATTGCATGATATAGGAGAGTGATGCTCAAGATTAGGTATAGGAATTTCTGCTGTACCCCCACCACCCATAACTGTTTAGAGGTTAGCACTACTGTGGCTGAAAGAAAAACTTTAAAAATAAAGCCAAATCCATGTGCGCTTTGATATTTGTAAGTAGCTGGTTAGAATTTTAGCCACACATTTGTATTTCCTGGGCTTGCTCACCACTTTGAAGTTAATGATAAAAACCAGTCCCTTGGGTCCCTCTCATTTCAAATCCCTCTAGCAACTATCAGTCAAGGATGTGAACCTACCGATCTGAGTTAGCCACCTTGCGATGCAGCCGTACACTTCATCCAGGATGATGATGACGACCAAGTTGATGATGACCGCGGTGGCAGTGACGGTGACCCTAACGCTTGAGCGGCCCGAGGGCGTTGAACTGATTGCCAGCGCTGCTGCCGTGGAGATCCGGTATATGATGACTCCAAAGACTATGGCGAACGTCAGCCCAACCTGCAAGGGAGAAAAGCACAGCATCTTAGGAAAGATTTAACTATAAACACTTTGGGTGGGACTTAGCAATGACCTTAAAAATGGGATCCCTGGGCCATGCCTCAAGTCCACCAAATTCTGCATTAAGGCTCCCAGTTGCTTTGATGAACCATGGGAAAAGATCCTCTTTTGCTAGTAATTTGATCGTCATATGGAAAAACTGATATAAAGATGTCACTATCACCTGCAAAAGCCTTTTTTTTTTTTTTAAGACATCTAAATGTAAACTACTTACTTATATTCAAAATATTGGTGGGCTTCCTTTCAGCCTTAACAGCAACAGCATATATATACAGTATTTGCTTTACTATAAAAAATTATAAATTACTAAAAAAAAGGCACGGTTGAAGCAGAGAGGAGTATTTCAGCTTAAATCTGCACTCAAGCCTTCAAATACCTCGCTCAGGCTCGCTGTGCTGTCATAACCCCAAACTGAAATTCAATTGAAATTCAACACACTTCCTGGCAATGTAAAGGTGCACAAAATCTTAGTTTTTCATTGCTTAAATAGAGAAACAATTTTAAAACTTGATTCTTATAAGGTACCAATTCTTCAGCTGGGAAGATTAGAGTCACTGCATTTCTATTCTCTGAAAATACAACAATTAAAAAAACCCCCAAACCAAAACAGCATCCCTATCCCAAAAAAAACCAAATCAACTGAGTTAGTTTGGCATATTCTGCCTTTGGAAAGGGCTTAAGCCTTTTTGTGCATCTGTCAATCTGTTCCATGTCTTGATTTATTATTATTTCCTCCAAAATGTGTTTTAAATGCTGATGCTTTATCAGCAAATGGAAAAGGCTGTTCTCATCACTATTTTACCTTTTTCATGAATTAAGTGCTCTGTTTGCAATTCTCCTGTTATATGGTGTAAGCCCAAAGTTGACTGGTTTATTAAAAATCTTTGCAATCAGGATTCCAATTCACCACATCATTTCTTTCAAAAAAAACTGGTATAAAAATGAGGCTCTTCTCTATTTCGTGACCTTCTGAGAGGACTCTCTCCACTTTTTACATTTTTTACCATCAGTGGTGGTGGTAATTTCCACTCCCGTGCCCTCATTTTCCCCCCACCCTATTTAGATATTCTTATTTCTTTACTGGAAAGAGATGGCAAAGTAGAAATTCAAGCTCTTGAACAGATTTGAGATTGTAAAACCAAAAAGTGCTTGAATTTTTTCACTGGGGAAAAGCCACTGTGCACCACATCAATTTGCTAAAGCTTGTCAGAGTTTCACGAACGTTCCCATCACTCCTGCTCTGGACAATGACTCGGTAACATAAAATTTCAGCTTTTGCTGGGTGATGCTTACCATGAAGATAATGCCAACAAAATTGGTAAAATAGGCTGGAAAACGATCCTTCCATGTCAGCTTTTCTGTCTAAAATTTGAGGGGGAAAAAAGGGAACATTTAATAAAGTCGGAGTGTGTGATTTTGCACGTGACAAAAACAGAGAGGGGGAAGAGAAGGCGAGCAAATACACAGCGGGTTAGGAGATGCAGACACAGTGTTTACAGTTACAATTCCACACAGGCAAATTGTTTACTCCATATCCAGCTTCCAATCGGTCAAGTGCCTACACTGCGACTATAAATAAACCCGATTTTTCTGTATACTTTTGGAAGGAAACGTGCAAATAGGCTGTCATAACCCATGAAGTAAGACCTCTCTTACTCTTAAATATTTTCTTTTGCTTTCCCCAGAAAAATTCTCCTTCTTCCTCTCTCCCTTCCCAGTTAATATTCCACAACTGGTTCCACTGAAATACAGATTGAGGATGCTACTGGGAACTCCAAGATGAACGCACGGTTTACAGGGGAGATCTTGTTTTTGGTGTGTGATGAGACTTGAAATTCCTTCAAGAGGAGTGATTTCTAACAACCTGAGTATCCCCGTGGTATTCAACGGACCACACCAACAGGAGCTAAGATGCACATGTATGATAACTATAGGATACCCTAAATCCAGTCAACGGCCTGAATTTGGGTACGAAAATGTCGTTTAGAACAGTATCACTCATCTA
The DNA here is from genome assembly GCF_000699245.1 of Pterocles gutturalis. Taxonomy (NCBI): domain Eukaryota; kingdom Metazoa; phylum Chordata; class Aves; order Pterocliformes; family Pteroclidae; genus Pterocles; species Pterocles gutturalis. The sequence continues at coordinate 63,803 of NW_010145873.1, read as the reverse complement.
GAGTCTTTCATAAACTTCAATGCCAGGAATTGTTTCTAAACACCAGAAAATTCACAACGAAAGGAACATGATGGAGGATGACACACACGTTGTAATGAACATTAAAAAATACTACTCCAATGCTATTTTTATGACATGCACGTTGTCTCGGGGAAGTGCAAGCAACTCTTCCAACACACGGCCCATGCTCACGGCAAAACGGAACGTCAGTCCGGGGCGGTAAAGCTAAGATTAGCCATGCAGTGCCATTCCCAGTGCACAGAAACTGTCCCAAAGAGTGCTGAAGAAACAAGGGGAGGAGGGGGAAGAAACCCAGAACTGAAGGTGAATATTAAAACAAAGGTTCCAACAGCCAAAACCAAATTGATTTGTGTCTTCCATAATTACTCATAATTTGAGTTCCTTCATAAGTTTGAATAAAAAGAACCAATTTCACCCCAGCCATGACTGTCTTAACTCTTTGTCTCCATTTGTTTGCTGTCTCTTCTGGAAAATATCGATGCTTCTGATGGCAGTCAAAGGGAGAAAAAAAAAGGATCGGGCAATATAGCATTACACAGCACTGATCAATTAATCTATATACTCTCTACTGACTCAGCATACATAGCGATTTAGCCACAAGTGAATGCTCTATTAGTCTGCTCGAGGTTTTGTGCTTCAGCTTCAGGTTAATAAACATAACAACAGCAACAACAAAAAGACAAACTCTTGCCCCAAATCCTGGGGTAGATCAAGCAATCCTTCAAAGGACATTCCCTTTTTTATTTAGGATTGTGCCCTTCTTCTTCCTTTATAAAGAATATCCAAAAAGTTTTCCCTTTAAAAAATATATATATTTTTAAATTGACTTCTCTTGAAAAACTACAAGCCATTTCTGGTTTAGCTTTAGATATTTTTTCTTTAAGAAGATTTCCAAGTTGTCTTACAACTGTTGAATTTGAACTTTTAACACTCTAGATCCCAATGAAAGATAATTACAGAGTCTTCCCGAAAAAACTCCTTTTCTCACGTTTCCCAAATTAGTAACATCCAAACGGAGCACAGCCCCAAAAGTTATAAATAGTCTGGTTAAAAAAAAAAAAAAATTCTTTTCTTCAATGCTCAGCCTTCATACTCCGATATTTTGAAGCCACCATCCATTAATTGTCCGATTACCCTATAGTCTTCCACATTGAAGATCTGAATGCCCAATATACCCAAAAGTACAGTGAGTCACAGGTTTTTAGCAGAATACAACAAAGTCTGTATTTAAACATTGTTTATCCAGCACAGAAGAGGGCAGCAACCCAAATTCTTTCTCCTGCAGAGGATTTTAAAGCGGTGCTGCCAGTAAGGTGAGCTGCTTATGCACCGCATCCTATAGATTAACGGGAACATCCCGCCGACAGCTTTGTGGCATCTTTTAAGAGGGACCCAATGATACTCAAGTACAAGCACATGACAAAATCAGACACATTTAGTTTAATGCCAGTTCAACCTACATACGCTGTCTCTTAAAGCGTATTTAATGTTAACGTGGTTACTGCAGTTGTATTTTCATAGGGTTTTTCCATAAAATCCCAGTTTAGGGCATGGTTCCATGCTACAGTGCCACTGGCAACAGACACAAAAGAGGAATTTCTGCCGACAGATTTTGTTTATGCTGGAGCATTTACTTCTCTGCCTAAAAACACTGTCATACAAACAGCTGGATTCTTGCACTTCAGGGGGAATAACCTCTGGCAGGGTGGGAACCAGTAAGTGGGGGAGAAAAGGAGCTTTTCCAAATCGATCTGCTGTGGACAGACACTAACAGGGAAGGGGTTACAGCCTTCAGCGAAAGGACAGGGAAGCTGCTCGCAGGGATTGCACCAGCCACTGGTGGGATGCAGATGCCCCTGGGATGACTGGCAGCACCTTTGTCATGGGGATGGAAAGAGCGAGTTCAAAGCAGAAGTGAGCGCTACCTTGGTCAGTGGCATAAAAGGGAAGTTATAGTTTTAAAAGGCAGAAAGTTATTATGGAAGCTGGAACTCAGCAAGGAAATGGGTGTTAGTACTCTTCATTAATGCTCTATTAATACTTTTATTTACAAAAAAAAAAAAAAAGTCTAGCAAGACAGAGAGCCTCTCCTGAGAGGCTTTAGGTACTTACACTAGCACAGACTAAGATGTTGTGTTACAGTTTTCTCAGACTTGATTCGTTAGCCCAACAGGAGCACCCTTTCCATTGGGCTTAATTAGCTTCCCTAAGCCATATCCCCGTATCTAATTATTAAAGACACTTCTAGACTTAATCAGGTCTTGTGCACTGGCATACACAGAGTACCCCATGTATGCTAGGACCGAAGACCTCAGGAATTTAAACACAATGATGTGCAGTGACTCTGTTTTTTACCTATTTCTTAGTCTTGGGTCAGTGCTTGCTATAATGACCTTCTTTTTCAAAGTGTTTCATAAGTGACACAAATGGATATTTTTACCATACCTCTTTCTGTTTGTGTTCTTTTCTCAGTGATTTTTCTAAAACTTTCGCTTCGTATTCTGCTCTTGGATGATCCTGTGAAATAAATCGCATTTAATAATAAACCAAAATTATTTATTTTCTCTATCAGCTACATATGAACTGTTTGTAGGTCCATTTCCTGATCAATTCCAGGTTTTCTAACTAAATACTGTCACTCAGTATGTCATTCATGTCAACTGATAGTCGACTGTAATTAAAAAAAAGTTAAAGCTTGTATCATTCACAGTTCTACAGGAGCAACTGCAGAATGATCTGCAATCGCTATCAGACACCCACGTGCAACACTGTGTAGATTAAATTTAATACAGAAGAGGAGACAGCATAACATGTATTAGATTAAATTAGATTTTACATGTCATTAACTGTAATTTCAGTGATCCTCAGCTCACGAGGGAATCAGTTATCTGCTGTCAGTATGCAAAATACTTGGCTTTGGAATCCCAGAAAATCATCAGTTGGGGTCTTCCCCTAATCCTGTCCTGGACAGCATCCACTGATCACCCCTGTGCATTGATGGAGAGGGTGCAGGAAACAGAAATGAGAGACAGCCAAAAGATTCCGAAAGATTCATGGATTCAGAATTCATGGTAACTACGCACTGACAAAAGATTCAGAATTCAGTGATGCATCGGATGGGAAACAGAATGGAGTTGGAAAAAAGTCTGAACAAGTGGAGAAGGGGAGGGTGTAAGGGCAAAGCAATCAGAGGGAGATCTAAAGGAAATCTGATGCTCGAAAAAGAAGAGGTGGAGATCACAAGATGATATTCATCAGTAGATATGTAATAAAAAAGGTAGGAGCAATTAAAAAAAAATGTTTTCCAAACCTTGACTGCCTCCTTCAGGAAACCATAAAAAACATAAAAAAACAAGAAAAAAACAAAAACAAAAACAAAAATTTGATTACTGAACTGTTGCAGATCATATTGGATTTATATTTTAAAAATTACATGAAACAAACAGGTACAGTGGATGGCTAGACACTACCAGAGAAAATCAGTCTACTCATCTTCTACAACATCTCTGAACCAACTGTAAGTATTGTGTGAACTGGGTGTCCCTAAAAACACCAGAAGATGAGACACTTTGGGTTTCAGCATATCACTTGAAACTCCAGCTCTTTAACACAACACTAGCTTAAGTTTCACCCAGAACAGAAATAGGAGGGGCTTAAATTCTTTGCTAAACCCATCTATCGGGAGTTGACTCTACAAAACAAAGAATAAAATACACTTTACTAACAGCTGCTGGTTTAGCTGGGTACAGCTCTGAACTCGACATAAAGGCGATCGACATTGGAAAGATACAGTTAATCCTTCCTACTTTCATGTATGCTAACAACAAGTTACCAAAAATAAAAGAGCAGTACAGTATCCAGGAAAGAAATCCTTATATTCTCTTCCCAGTAAAACAGGTATATCTAGCGAAGTGCACGGCATAGTGCACCTAGATGCGTTATGGAGGAGATAAACATATCAAAGAGGAGATAATTCAAGCAGAAAGGTTTTGGGGGTGAGGGGAAATATAACTGTGCTAGGCTCATCAAGCTGCATAGTGTTAAACCCCGGGCTGGGGAGGTTTTTGTTTCATGTGAGCAATATTTGTTGTGTATCTATTTAGAACATCTAGTGATACGGCAAGGGCGGTCATGCTTCTTTTAATAATAACTACAGTAAAAAAAAAAAAAAAGCCAGCTGGACAGTAAACAAAGCAGCGAACGCCCCTACAACCCGTGGGTCCTAGCTTGGATCTCGCAGTGGGGTTTTCATGGCACCGATTGTCACATACGATGGGAAAATGGAAGGGACCCGCGCGCCCCTGCCACCTCGGAGCTGCTGTACAGTCCAGGGCACTGCTGCCGGGACTGGGACTGCGTTAGGGTCTAGGAAGGTGGTTTTCTTTTTTGTAAAGTGACAAAATTAAAAACAAAAAGGTGGGATACAGCTTCTCAGCTGGCTGAGGATTTTCCCTCCTTTCCTTCCAGAGTTTCATTGATTTTTAAGAGCTTTTCTCATACAGATGCAGCCCTTTTCCCTTTCGTGCCGTTTAGCTCATCTACTGTAAACCTGGCTAGGGATATTCATTTTTTTTTAGCAAATGAAAAAAAAAAAGAAAAACCCCACCTCTACACTTGTGTCCCTCCCAGTGCCCCAAGCCCACATGTCTGGCAATATTTTCTGCGGTATTTTCCAAATCAGGGCTTGATCCTGTATCGTTAAAGTTAATAGGAATTTTTCAGTGCTTTTTTAAAGTGCTGTAACTTTATCAGCTTCAATACATTCATTTCTGATTTACAGCAGCGTGAGATGAACGAGGTCCTCGGTTGTTACCACCCTGACACGAGCCCAGGAGTAACGTCTGAGCTGCACATTCCACGCCTACGCTGCTAGGTGTGACCTGGCTACACACTTTGAAAAAAAGAGTAGATTTTGTGGCTATACAATTACATTTCTATGGCAACAAGACTTACTAGTCATACTCTTGCTATAAAAACCTCAAATAGTTCATGCACAGGATTTTCCTTTCTTCTAAATGACGGAACCACCCCCAGAGCAGTTCCCCATGAGGCAACGTCTACAGGCTGGGGGCAAGGAGCTATCGGTAACACCAGGGTGGAAGCCAAAAAGTCAGAACTGAAGGGACAAACCTCCTCCTCTTCAAACCCAGTCAGGTCCCACCTGTAGTTGAGACGCATCTGTTTTCTCTTCCAGTGTTCCATAAAGGTGGCAGCTGAAACGACAGTTTTAACAATCATTTTGACATTTTATAAGAAAAAAAAAAAAAAACACATCAGCCTCTGGGGTTTTAGGAGATGCGCTGGCCACGCTCCGCATCGCCTGCTGTACGTCGGCAGGCTCTCACCTCCAAAAGGTCTCAGCATGTACAATAGCGTATCATATACCAGGCTGGGTTAACTTCATTTTTGGTACTCTTTTATTCAAGAGTAACGTCTGGGAAATACTGATTAACAGGGCTAGGAGCCAAGCTTTTTATCCCAGCAAGCTGAAAGGAAGGGCATTTATTACATCCACAGCTTCATGGAGAAAAAATGCCTACAATTTTTTAAGGGGTGCAAGAAACCCAACCTTATTTAAATGTGTGACTAATGATATTGTTGGTCTTCTTCGGCATATAATTCCATCCAGAAGCCCACATAAACCTCCGTTTTATCTTATAAAAAATACAAACGATTTAACTAGCCTTGTACTGATGGTAGAGTTATTTCCTCAAAGATATCAAGATAAAGCATTTTTATATTTTTATAATTACAACCACCTAGTGGTCGTAACAGTAAGGTTAGCTCTAGTCATCACACCCAACACCAAATACCCATGGCAGTGGGAAAACTGTTAAAGAGGAAGCCTTTATGGGTTTTTATCATTAGAAACACTGCCATTTTCTTTTTGTTGGAGAAGACCTACAGAAAAGAAATCTCATTAAAATAATTCTTGAGTCCCAATGAATGATCCCGGTCTATATCAGTCGATCCATCTCTGAGACCGAGCAAGTTCTCAGAGGACATATTTAGATGCTGGGAATACACCAGTGTTGTATAATAAATAAGTGATTGTGAAAGAGGCGAGTTTACCAAGAAATGGTGTTCCCAGGGGAGCTTCCCGCAGTGAGTATTAACAGATGTGCTCAGAAACGTTCATATCCAGAAAAAATGGAGGCAGGGAGAGGGCAAGAAAGTTGAACAGGGAGGAAAGGACACCCTCGTGGCTGGGACAAGGCTACGATCATGACATTCATTCGCCTTCCAAGCAAAAAACCCACATGTAAAACTTACAGCTGAGCCCTTTGACAAGCCATAGGCTTCCTGTAAATGGGGATGGCCATAGCTGGGTCTTAAGAGAGCCTGTGTCACGGTCCTGGCATTGCCTCCCCCCTCCCTGTCACCAGCAGTTCTTGTGCCGGGGTCTGCAGCTTGCACGTACAGCAAGAAATACAGAAAATGAACAAGACGTCGTTTATTAGTGCTACTAGAAATCCTTCCATGGCACTGACTTACAACAACGCAAAATGAAAAGACTGCGTCTGAAACACAGCCAGCTGATTTCAAAAGCCCTCGGTGAACGTGCCAGGTAGTGATGCACCACCTCATTGCCAAGCGTACCTGCATCTTCATATTTCATCTGGGCCCATAAGCATAAGTGGAGCTTAAAAATTCCCAAAGATTAGTGTCCAGATGCTCTTATCTGCCTTCTCGGACATTTTTAATGCCATTTAATACCAAACAGCACTGGGCCATGGTCCATGCATCTGGATCGATGGGCTGAGGCCAACTGTATGAGGTTCAGCAAGGCTCAGTGCCAGGTCCTGCACTTGGGTCACAACAACCCCATGCAATGCTGCAGGCCTGGGGAAGAGTGGCTGGAAAGCCGCCCACCAGAAAAGAACCTGGGGGTGTTGGTTGACAGTTGGCTGAATATGAGCCGGCAGTGTGCCCAGGTGGCCGAGAAGGCCAACAGCATCCTGGCTTGTATCAGAAATCGTGTGGCCAGCAGGACCAGGGCAGTGATCGTCCCCCTGGTGAGGCTGCACCTCGAATACCATGTTCAGTTCTGGGTCCCTCACTACAAGAAAGACAGGGAGGGGCTGAAGTGTGTCCAAAGAAGAACAACGAAGCTGGTGAAGGGTCTGGAGCACAGGTCCGATGAGGAGCAGCTGAGGGAGCTGGGGTGGTTTATCCTGGAGGAAAGGAGGCTGAGGGAAGACCTTATTGCTGCCTGAAAGGAGGCTGTAGCCAGGTGGATGTTGGTCTCTTCTCCCGAGTAACAAGTGATACAATGAGAAGAAATAGCCTCAAGTTGCACCAGGGGAGGTTCAGATTGGATATTAGGAAAAATGTCATCACCAAAAGGCTAAGTGATGTCCTCAAAGTCCAGGAGCAGCCAGCATCAGAAAAAATACCTCTAACGCCACTGCTCCTGCTTCATGGTCTACATGCATGATGTCTGTCTGCTGATAAACTTAATTGCATCTCGGAGCACACTCAAGAATCAATCTTGGTTTGTCCTGAGATGCTAAAGGCCATTACACTTCCCTGCGGAGCCCTCCCCACGACCCCAGAGTACATTAATACATTTCTTCTGTAATGTTCTAAAGTGGAAGCTGGCGCTGCAAATAGATTTTTTTTTTTTTTTTTTGGCAAGCTGTGCAATCCCGTTAATGAAATTTTGACATACCACACAGCAGTTTTATGACAGATGCTTAACAATTTCATTTGATATTCATCTTGAGCAACTTTTTGAATTTTAACCTTCAGTCCAGAATATAAATTTGGGGGTGACAGTTTCATGGAAAGAAAAAAAAGAAGATAAGTTCTTTATATAATTAACTGCCTGAGTACAAACACACTGCTTTATCTCTTCTGATTCTTCCTGTTGTATTTTAAATAATTAAAAACTTAACATGAAGGCATATATCTTCTTACCCCAGAGAGCCATGAAGACTGAGAAGAAGACAGTTGCAGGGTTATCGAACAGATGACTTGCGCGAGCAGTTGCACAAGCGGAGCTCATCTTCCAGTAGCTGCATGTTCTGTCACATAGGGGACACATGGTGATGTTGTTTCTCTGGTCACACATTTCCATACTGCAACAAAGAAACAAGATATGAAAAAAATCACGGTCAGTACAGGTCCATCTTCCATGCTCCAGTGACCTTTTCTCCTCTGCACAGCATCTGTTTCTGGTCTGCAGGACCACCAGATACTAACCTCCCAGTAGCTCTAGGCTTTTTACTATAGAATCTTAAAGTAAAAAAAAAAAAAAATCTTCTTTGAAATACTAACTACAGTAACAGATAAGGTACAAAGGAAGCGCTGAGTATCCAGAGACTGGAGTTCAACAAATTTAACTTCTCTGCACTCCATCTGTGAAATAGAAACAGTGACAGTCCCCTTTGAGTTTCTTCCACTGTTGGAAGCAGTACAAAGCAATCTTAACGAATAAAAGAAAAATATCTATTTTTTGATATCCGTTATCTGCTTTGTTACTCAGTGCTCATGCTTGTTGTATAAACGATGTAATTTTCACCCACAGCTGATGATGCATGCAGGGCAAATAATGCAAAATCATATGCCTTTAAAAATATTATAATACAAAACTTATTTAAAAATTTAAAAATAGTAGGACATCAAGATTTTGGTAATCTGACCACACTTGTTTATATTAAGCATGTATATTCTTCATTCATCTTTATGTCACACAATGCCCTCCTCAGCATTCTGTGCTGGGAAGCACTAAATCCTGTCATTAGCAGTATTCTGTCGGTTTGTTTTAACATAATGATCTGAGTTAGGAAAAAACCCAACACCTGAGCAACTGGCCAAGAATTATTTTTAGTACATCAATGCAAACTCCACAAGTAAGATTAACAATAAATGCTAACGATTTAACAATGCGCCGCAGTTCTGCTGCCCACTCTCAGCCCTCGGTAGCGCTCCGTCGCTTACTGGAAGCAGCAATCAGCGGGACTGCAAGTTCCCCCATCCCTGCGGATGTGTCCGCATTTATAGCACAGCTTCTGAAAGATGAAGCGTGTGGGGTGAGACGAGGGAGAAATTAGTAACAAAATATTTCTAGAGAAAGGTAACTTCGAGTGCCTAGTGGTCTCCAATAACAGAATCTATTTATTTGTTTTACCTTGGTATATTCTCATCCACAGTTGCACAGCCATACAGGAAAACGATAATCCCGACAATCGAAGCTGGAATAAGCATTTGTGTATAAACTCCCAGCCAGGCAAAATATAGTCCAATCTTCTCTCCAAAGTATTTTCTGAAATACATTAAAGAAAATAAATGAGAGAGAGAAATGTTTTCTATTTCTTAAAATATAACATGGCTAAAATTATGAATCGCAGCTGGATTAAGCATGAAGAAAGTAATATCTGATGACCTGTGGGAATTTTTTTCTTCTCAGATGACTCTTTTTCTCATGATGCTTGGAGTTAATCCAGAGATACAGGCACCATGAAAGCAAGTCACTCCAACTAGTCATTTTTCCCCCCCTTGCGTTTCTGCTGCGTGAATTGGTGTCTTTGGATCTCCTGTGAGCTAATCCTCTTTAAAAAGCACCTGATTTTCCCTAGAGAGTCTCAGCTCTCACCATAAGCAAACAAAATTCATTAAAAATATGTTCCCTGCAAGCTTTCACACAGTGGGATACCTCAGCGTGCTTCTAAACCTACAGAAAACTCCTTTTCCCCCCGTGAACTTCCCATTCTCTGGAGTCCCCCAGGGTGGCACCGCGGGCAGCATCCATGCAGGGACACCAGCACAAGCACCGCCGTGCACAGCTTCAACACTGTGGAAACACAACGTTAAGGGCTGAACTCTCACCTCACCAGGTCAATCGGTTGATATTTATAAAAGACCCCGTAGCTCGCCCACTCCTCGCACAGGAGCTGTAAAACAAAGACAAGGCAGAAGCTAAAGCACCGCGCACATGAGCATCTCCTCCTCTGGTCACAGCAAACTGTGGAGCTCACGTTGTGGATCCGGTCTCACCACTTTTGTGGTTTCAACACATCATCTGCCAATACACGCCCGCCTGCATGAAGTATTAAAAACCAATTTGATGATTTGGCATGCTATAATCCAGTGATGAATTCTAGTACATTAAAAGGCTCTTCAGTGACAGGACTGATGGATAACTATAGCAGGGATGGGGAGAGTAGTCTTGATTTTATAATCTGTAGGAGAAATCTAGAAGAATGGATGCAAAAGATGGATATGCTTGGGCTTACAAGACAGAAAAAAATAGAACAAACTGTTTTCTCTATACAGATTATAATATTCAGCATCCATCAAGAGGTGCTGTGTGGAGGTGCCTCAAAGGCTGCATTTAAGAGTTTTTCAGCTTTAAACTACAAGAAGACAATGATTTCCACTCATCCTTCTGGTCAGGATTCAGGCCAAGGAAAGCAATGATCCCCATTAGTAATTTATAAAATTGAATCCCTCAAAAAACCAGTTTCATTTGAGACCTTCAACTTACCCCTTACTTCGTAAAATATAAAAATAGCACTTCTCGGATCTGATTTTTTTCTTAAATCAGTTCAGCTATGAGAGTGAACAGAAATCAGTGTGTGTACAAAAAATACTGGAGAAGACAAAGTGTGCTCACTGGCCACTTGTGCAAAAAGGGGAAGAGAAGCTTTACATCTGCTTCTGAAGTCAGGTCTCCCTTTGCTGCTTTTGCCCCTGCTTTGACTCAGTGACATGAACTTGGTGGCAGGATGTTCCTGGACAAATTCCTGATATTTCAAGGAGATGTTTTGATGGTCACTTCTGTTGTCATTAATTCATCTGGCAACATCATCATCTTTTTCCTTTTTCCTCTTCTATTGCTCTCTCAAATGTAAGAGCATGAGCTGATCACTGCCAAGGTATTTCTTTTAATTGAACACTGGGTAAAAAATATTAAAAAAAAGTATAAAATGTCAAAGCTCAGTTACACAAACCTCCATCGATGGGTGAAGGCGGCACACCCAGCTCAGCTGTGGAAGAAGCTGCCATGGGGAACCAAGAGCTAAACCAGTTATCGTTACTGGGAGGGCAACATCATTAGTCTTGTTCAGAGAAGAACAGACCAAACAGGATGTTTGGGAGAAATTTGGGAGAAATTTGACAGATGTCAGCCTCCTGCATTTCTCCAGTGAAATGGCGCAAGGCAAGGAAGGGCAGACTGGCAGTCCCGCCGCTGCCCCTGCCCGTTCCTACTTCTCACACATTAGCACAGAGAAGTCCTACAGTGAGCAGCGCTTCCAGAGCAGTTCTGCCATTCTCTTGCCAAATCATTAACACCAACTTTCCAAGCTGGACTGCTGTACTTCTCATGCAAATGGTTCAAGTCATTAAAAAAAATACAACTTCTTCACTTTTACAGAAATTCCCCTCTGCAACCCCAAATCATTAATCTTTATTAGTTTCCTTACACTAGTAAGAGCAGAACCTGAAGCCTAAAGACAAGCCTTTATTAAATAGCAACACCCCTGCAAATTCTGCTTTTATTCTGCTTTAGGTCTCTTTCAACCACATTTCCAAATGTTTAAGGCCAGCTGCTGATATCTGGGAAACAATTAATGACTCAGAACACCTCAACATTCATATGCACTAGCTAAGACCCTTCCTTTTATTTATTTATTTTAATTTCATTTTTACAAGCTAAGTTTGTCCTGGAAATTAGATTCCCTTTCTGTGATCTAAGCTGGTCAGGCATAGCAGGAAAATACTAAACTAAGGAGATTTTGCATCAGCACCACGGTTCAGTTTTGTAGAGTGCTGCAAATTTGTGCCTGAAGTACAAGTGAATTATCTCATTTATCCTGACATTTATCAGCCTGCTATTCAAAGCACAGCTTCAAAGACATGATTAGAGGAGATCAGCGCACTAGCCCTAAATATTTACTTAATTTCCATGCCTCAAATCTTTAATTTTGTTGTTAAAAAAAGGCACAAGCCTGGCCTAGCACTGGATTAGATTAAAGAAAGCTTCAAGAAACCAGAAGAACCGTGCCAAAACACACCAAGAGATAATTTGAGGGAACTGGAAGTCAAAAGCCAAGGTCAACATTTCCAAACACCCAGTGAACTTGTGAAAGGAGTGAATTTGGGAGGTTTGAAAAGTTAGCAATAAAGATGACAATCTAGACGGTTGGAGAAAACATGGACTTTCATCCTATTTTTGGTTGAGCAACGTGTTGCTTAATAATGCAATGACAGGTATGTGGTATTTTTAACACAAACCAATGGAGGGGGAAAAATAACAGTCACTGTCTTTTGATGAGCCATTTGCACCTTAAGACCCAGCAGAACTTTAAATTTGGGAACCTATTTTTATATGACCAACTTGGAAGGCTTTCGTTCTGCTTTTCCTACGACCCGAGCCCTCACTGGTCCACAGCGCTTCTTTGGATACGTGACCATGAAACCATCTGGAAAGGGAAAGTTTCAAGTCTGAAAGCCCAACGTACGGCACCCAAATTTAGTAGCTCCTCCTGAGAGAACTGGTTGTAACCTCTCTGCTCCAGTTTTTGTCTTGACTCATGGAGAAGCTTCCTGTCTTCTGCAGAGAAGTGCGATCTATGTGGTACTTGCACTCTGAATTTAAGAAATCAACAGTTCTCCAAAGGGTGAAAAATTTGCTTTTTCTTATTTCCTTAGAATAATTCCTACTCATTTTACTACAATGAACAAACGTATTTCAGTATACAGATGACAAAATCACCATTTAAACCACAGACTTATGTGAAAAGTGATGCAATGCATCAGTATCCCTCCACACACCAGTCGCTGGCTGAACAGCACACATTAAAGCTTTGCTGAGAATGTCTCCTTTCTGAGAAATATTGAATCCTCATCTTTCCCAATAACTTTTCTGCTTGTGTTTCCAATTGCCTCCCTCCCCACCCTCCCACTCTGATCCTCACACCCCAGATCAGCAGCACATTAATTCCACAGAGGTTACGGTGCTGAGACCAGAGCTCGCTGTGGAGTGCAGCAGGATTTATATCAGATACGGGTACCAGGGTATGACTGAGCATATTCTTATCAGAGCTGCCCTGAAATCACATCATCTGATGTGATCATCCATACATAAATGCTGTCAATATTCTTACCAACATGGCAAGAAACGTATTATCGAGCTTGGTAATTTATACATATCCATACTGCATTCCACATTCAGGCAAATTTCTACTTCTACTGCTCGGCATTTAGTGTCTTTTTGCAGTATTTTCTGTGAAATCTTGGGAAACGCCCAGATTCCAACAGGTGACTCTTCAGCCTGTGACTCCTCCGAATATGTTAAACCCCCTTTAAATCAACTTACTTTTCTGTCATTAGGTTCCACATTTTCACCTTCATAGTCACCCTGGGAGAGAAAAAAAAAAAAAAAAAAAAAAAAAAAAAAAGAATAAGAAAATCTGCGTCATTCAGGGATTTGTGCCCAGAGCTGCTATGCATCTTGCATACCCATGGATCCCACTCACTTAATGCATCAAAAACAGAAAAAGCAATCTGTAAAATAATGCTGTATTTTAGGAGTTCATTTGTCATAGCACACTTCATCTTCTGTCATCAGGCACATTAAGGAAGAGTAATAATGTCTGTCAGTGGAGAAAAAGGAATGAGTAAGTGATAAAGGTGGCCTAAAAATGTCAAGGGAAAGGATGCGGTATTGCCATGGTATTTGGGGTTCAGCTCAGTCCACTTGAAAGAGGAGAGCCCAGCTGAAAGCGCTGATCCCTATCCAGACTCTCCAAACACTCGGGGCTGATTAGATTTGAGGTTTTAATTTGGAGCTATTTTAAAACAGGATAAAGAAGTAAACTAAGACAACAAATAACTTATACACAAGACTATCAGTAGCTGTCTAAAAACGTGAGACAAGTACATGCAGAGAAGTTTATTTAACCTTTTTGGATTTCTAGGCGATACTGCTGTAGTTTAAGAGTGCTGGACATTTACGATAAACATCAGGCTGTTCTGGTCTCAGTTACACCGAGATAAAACATTCACGCTCTCATGTAAGACCAGTGTGAGTGAGGTGAGCAGAAAACTAGGAAGGCATACTTCATCTTTACATCCCATGCCAGAAAACCAGCACCAGGCTCGACAGCCCTTGCATGCTCATACAGCCGGCACATCAGGAGCAGCACGACTGCCACGTCCCCTTGACACCCATCAAGCCTTTCTGGAAGGGTCTAGCTAAGAGCGTGTGTTCGTCAGTTCTAGGCGTACCTGGAACCTCTACGTACAAACACCATCAGCATCCATCTGCTGTGCGCCTCTGGGAGGATGGGGATCCCAGCTCCGGTGTGAGTGTCACCAGAATTCCTGACCTCTCTCAATGAACACTGCAGTTGAACACACTCTTGCCATCCTACTGAACTGCCCCAAAGCAGACTGCATCAGTGAGAAGGTCTGCAGTCACATCCAGTCCCATGAAATATGTCACTTCCAATTCTGGCTTATGGTTTTTCCTCCAATGGCAACCAATCACACGGACACACAGCTACTGACATCTCCATACTTGCAAGCGGGATGCCAGGGAGATGTGGATGAGGGAAGTAGGCACCTGGTGCCCCAGGAATAAATATATTTCCTAGCACTGAAACCAGTAACCTCAGGAGCAGAAGATCAGAAAATAACGGAAGCATTTAGTTTGCTAAGCCACCAAAACAGCTCTTCTCGTGTTACATTAAAACATCACTTAGGATCACCAAAGGTAGAACAGAGGTGGGGAATTCATAAAAAGTGAGCAGAATGATGGAAACAACCTGCAGAAGTTACTGCAGTCATGATACAAGTGAGCAGGAAGCCAGGATCCGAAACACTCGCGTTTGGGATGATGCCATTCATACGTAACACACTATGGATTGCTTGGTGTCAGATAGCAGACATGTAAAATATTTTCCAAGATCACTTACATCATGCAGAGGATATGCAGCACTGTAAACTCCATTGGCAAGCAGACTGGTGATCCCTTGAAAAATAAAGACATAATAGTTATTTACAATTTTGCGGTTAGACATTCTCACTTTATCATCCTTCCTGGAGATTTCCCTCAAAATACCAGTCATTTGATCAGATAATGATTTTTCTGCCATCTCATTCCTTTCCATGTAGTTTCATTTTTAATCATATAGGTTATTAAACATGAATCATTTTATGAAATGGAAAACTGCAGAGAGCAAGAGGAAGATCATATATATTTGAGAATCAAGAATTAGAAGCCAATGACTTGAAATTAGTCATTAAAATGAAGTACATTTTCTGAGAAGTCAGACTGATTTAAGGGCAAGCCTGCAGATTCGAAAGTGTGTAGCAGAAGGCTCGATCGCAAGAAGAATATGGCTGGAATTGATGGCATACGGGAACACGCATACGCACGCATCATCCACACAAAGTTTTGAATTCAGATTTCAGATTGATTAGAGAAATTGTAGTGAAAGCCTCTGCGAAGACCTTGGCGTAATACTTACCATATTTACCACATTTTCGTCTTTTATTTAAAAGGGTAGTTTCCTTCTTTCTTCCCTCTCCTTTCCCTGTTTACACATCCGTTTATTAGTGACATGCATGATGCTGAAAGCAATTAATGCTTCATCTATAAAATGTATGTGGCACAAGGGACTTTGAGGAGTGCTGCCTTCCCAGGGATGGTATCGCTCCTTAACTTGGGGTGGGTCAGGAGGAGTCAATGTGTAAATTTGGAGGAGCACAACGGCGAGGGGCTTTTGGACACTGCAGCTTGCTGCACCATTCCCAAAGGTCACTGGGCTGGACCTGGACCTTTGAGGGCTGCAGCACATTACTTCGTTAATGTTCTTGCTGCAGCTGCTGGCATTAATACAGACACTTCCAATTATGGAGTATTACCCATGCCTGAAGGTGTCGTGTTAGCCGTGAAGATACATTTGGGGAGTCAATGAACCAGTTCTGGTGCTGAATCAGAGCTAAGTCAAGTACTTGGCTTTGTGCAAGGCTAAGCTGATTAATGCCAATAATAAATAATAACAAAAAATCTGGCCACTGGTATCGTGGAGAATTTAAAAGGACTTTGAAAAAGAAAAGAAAAATGATGTGTTACAGTGTGCTCCATGTTGCCTGTCAGTTCATTGCTAAGAAAAGAGTGTGGGACTGGATTTGAGAGAACAGTGACTATGAACCAGGCAACAGCTCACTGTAGGTTCACTGAGACATTTTTGATTGTTCTTGAAATGAGAATTTCTTCAGTTCATTAACATTTTTAAGATACTAATCACCTGCTGGAGGAACTGCTCCAGGAGTGCTCAGTATCCTGCAGTATCATTAATTTTTAAAGTCCTAGTTAAGATTATACAGTACTATGAATTGTCTGCAAATGTTTCCATGCTTCTGGCAGAAATAACTAGTGAGCAGATAAATTATTTTTCTAAGGCTGTGTGACCGACCGAAGAGCTACACGGTACCCTTCTACATATCAGCATTTCACAATGAAGACAGATTCATATTTTCACAAATTTGCAAAATAAATAACAAAGACTGCAGTGTTCACTGGGCAGCCGCCTTTTTTCCTGCTGGGCGGAAATGTTGCAGCATTATCTGTATTTGCTCAAATCTGTTTGCAACCTTTGCTGAGTTGTAGCCCAGCATTCCAGCGCTGGGACACAAAGGACCTGATTGAGTTATGCTGAGTATACCCACGGACAGGCTGGCCTAATGACATTTTTATTAGGTATACTGGGTGACCTTGCCAGTCTCAGGTAGAAGAACAATCCAGAAATCCTACAACTTTACTTTTTTTTTTAGCCTCTGCCCCATTCAACTCATCTCTAATGTGTTTCCCATTTCTAGACCACAGGAAAAAAAAAAAAAAAAAGAAAAAAATTAAACCAAGTGCATAACTGACTCCAAGGCAAGAATTCACACTGAGCTGTATGACCTTCCCCTTTCAAGAGTGCAAATACGTAATTTCCAAAGAAAACGATCCAGCACCAGACTCGAAAAGGGTCCTGAAAGTCACAGATTATTTTGGATTTCCCATGCTACAGGGAAACAGAACTTCTGTTAATACTGGCCGAACACCAAAATTTAGTGTATATAAGGACTCAACAGAAAAGTCAAAGCATGGAAGTAATTTCTGACATAAATATTCTTCTATTATTTGATGTATTTCCAAGCAGCTGATGGGTCAATATTGAACAGAACTACCTGTAATTCAAGTTCCCATTGTTTTATTTAACTGCTTGTAGGCAAATAAATGCAAAAATGGATTCCACCGGTTATTAAACATTTTTTCCCATGTTCATGCACTTTTCTCATAGAAATTTGTTTCTGTTGGTTGTCTGTTAAGAAGCTTGGATATGAGGGAATTCAGCCTTCCACCTTATATCATTTGGTTTGCCATTAACTATTTGTTAACTTTGGTCCCACAGTCAAGTATAGACCTATATATCACCATATGTATAAAATAAAGTATGTAACAGCCGAACGGGAAAAGCTGCCAACAAATCTTTAAGGTGTCCTGATTTGCAATTCATGTTTACCAGTACTATGAATTCACTTCTTACAGCACAAGCCCTAAGACCGATATCCTAAAACTACTGGTCATGGCAGTACAAACTTCGCACCCATTGACCTGCAACAACTGCTTTGAGGGCTACGAGATGGGCCAGCTTTCAGGGCATGCCTTAGTCCTTGGCTGTTCCACTGAATTAATCTCAGTTCCACTTAGGACAGTGTCTTGGGCAGTCATCAGTTGAGACTATTTGACTCAAGTCACTGAAAAGCTATCCCACAATAAAAATGTGAGGTTCCTACTTGAAAGGAATGGGCCAAGCCATAGACTTTCACTGCAGTTATCGAAATTCCTGGTCATACCCTCCTCCGCTTCAGGGGGTGTAAAACTAAACCAATGGAGAGCACACATTATCCACTGGTTTATATCACATCCAGTCCTGCTGCAAAGGACCTAGCTAACACCTGCAGGGGCTATGTGCTCACTTACCACTGCATTTAGAGTTGAATCTATAAATTCACATTTGAAAAAAAAATCCAAACAGTTATATTAATTAAATTTCCAAATAAAACAATTATAGCCACATACCTCAAATTAGAGAGCAGGGGAAAAACCTAAACTCCACAGTCAGTTAGAACTTGCAATTATTTTTCAAAACCTGGAAATTATATTGATCTTGAAACTAAATAAAGTTCCTTACCCATGCTATATTTTGCTTTGGTACATGTCGTTCTTTTCAATATTTCATAAACCTACAGAAGTAAAACAAAAGAAAGGAAAGGGTTACTTCAGATACTGCCAATGAAAAGCGCAATCGTTTTGTGTACAGCTCAAATATTGGCAAAAGCAAGATGTCGATGAAGTCATCATTTGTTAATAAAAGTCATGGTATTCAGGAGAGCAGGGCTCACAGCTCTCCATGCTCACTTATCTGTAGGAGAGAGAAATGCTTAACTAAATAGCCAGCTACCCAGATAATTGATCAGGGGAAACAGGGTTACATTTAACCACTCGCATAACAGCAACGTTGTTTTCATCATGGTAGATCAAAGCTCAGAAGCCCTCTGCTACCCAGAGCAGGCAGTGGCTGGGCCAGCTCTTCCCCCACCTCCAATGGCACCAGCTGGTGTCACCCCACGGTCCTCAGCAGAGCTCCAGGCTCATAACGCACCAGATAATTGATCAGGGGAAACAGGGTTACATTTAACCACTCGCATAACAGCAACGTTGTTTTCATCATGGTAGATCAAAGCTCAGAAGCCCTCTGCTACCCAGAGCAGGCAGTGGCTGGGCCAGCTCTTCCCCCACCTCCAATGGCACCAGCTGGTGTCACCCCACGGTCCTCAGCAGAGCTCCAGGCTCATAACGCACCCGCAGCACCCTCCAATGGCACCAGCTGGTGTCACCCCATGGACCTCAGCAGAGCTCCAGGCTCATAACGCATCCGCAGCACGCAGTCGTTTATCAACAACTGGACTAACACAGGCTGACCTTAAAATTTCAGAGTTTGCATGACCTTGGCGGCAAACAGGATGTATTTATTTTACGATTTATTGCGTTTATTGTCAAATAACCTTTGCACGTCTCGCCGTGATGCCCGAGTGGCTCAGCTTTCACCCCACGCCACTCCTGGGCGGTGATGCCCCTAGGCTCTTGGCTGGCGTGAGGCTGGCAGGGGAGGGGGCAGCAGAGGAAAACCTCAAGCAGAGACACCTGCTGCCCACTGCCTGGGGAGTCATGGACCAGTTTCCCGGGGATGCTCACTGCTGCGTGCGCTAACTTGGCCGGTGCTTGCCCAATTCACAAAGGAAAGCAAGCGAGGGTATATGAGGCAAGACCCACAGCTCATCTGCTTGTTGTCTTCTGACTGCAGTGAGTTAAAGGGCTGTCACAGAGATTTCCAGTTATATAAGGTTGTGTTTGTTGGTTGCTTTTTTTTTTATCAAGTAAAAGGTCTTTGGCTTAGTTTCTATTCATCAAAGACTCCCAGGGAGTGACTAGATTCCTGTTCGTTTTGCAGTAGGCGGAAGGGTCAATATTTGCACTGTGGTTTAAAAATACATATGAGAAAGGCAGGAGAGAACTTTAAGAAACAAGAATACAAAGAGAAATGCATGCAGGATAAAAGGACGCTGGGAAGCATTCAGTATGTCTTTTATTACCCGGTGATTTGCAGGGATTCCAAACAAAGCAAGATGCTACCAGCATTACTGTTATATGCCCAGTGTTCCTTGAGTGGTTTAAAAAAAACCCCTCCCTCCTCTTCCTCCCAGCCTCTGCTACGAGCTCCTTTTGTTTCAGTCCATTTTTCAGTTAGTCTTGCTCACCCACTTGTCCTATGGTGCCATTTTGTCTCGCTGCCTTTCTCAGACAGCCTGTCGTCATGAATTCTCTCTCTTCATTTGCTCCCTTAAGTTTCTTGTACTTAAAAAGGTTTTTTTACTATTTATTTAGACATATATAAGAAAGTCTACAAACAAAAGCTATGGTTTTTTTCATTCTCAAATTAAATACTTGATCGCAAATAAACCCATTCCATGTTCATCTTTTTCTTTTCTATTTTTTGTGCTGCTGCATCTGCCTTCCCTGGTCAAACTCCCCGAGCCCCGATAACCTGTGCTCACATCAAATCATTGCACTTCAACCTACAAGGGAACTACATCGTGGGGTCCACAGGCTGGAATTTCAAAGCAGGAAAGGGAAGTTAGATATCTCACACCCCTTATCACCGTAGCAATAAAAGGCAGCTATAATTGCCATATAAGCTCTTTTTGAAACCACTTAGCATCCCAAAAGGCGAATGTTAAATCTAAGATAAAAGCCGTTCACAGTCACATTCCAACCCACAGACTAGCGCAGTGGAATGGGGCAAAGAGTCCACATTATACTCTGAAAAGTGTTGCAGCAAGTGCTGCTTGGCTGGTCCCTTCCACGTGCCCCGATGCCACAAAAGCTGTCCTTTCCGGCCCCCCCCGCCTCAGCAGCTATAAAGGAGGCTACACCTTCTCCCCTGCTCTATTTTATGGTCTGTAAGTCAAAAGAAGGTACTCAAATGTAGTTTGTGATATCGTATTCCTGTGTTAAGCTTCATTTCTGTCAGGGAACTGCAGAAGTTTAATTATGAGAGGAAAAGTCCCATGCTGGCACTGAAGCAGTAGAGACCCTCTAAGACGAAGGCAGGAATGGCTCAGCCCCGTCCCAGTGCTGCACACTGGTACGTCACACTTGCTAGTGTAATAGAGGTGAACAGATGCATAAACAATCAGAACAAGATGCAGTTTTCTGTCCTTTTTGTATTTGCTTCATGTAAACTTTAATGTTAAATACAAATCATAAATAATGTTAAATCATGTTAAACAAAAATCATAAACCTCAACACATTTAACACTATTCTAGAGAATTGCCCCCCAAAAATATAAATAATATTCCCTGTAAATACTTTGCTGTTTCATTGAAATTTGTTTTGGGAGACCTCACAGCATTTTATAAAAAGAGCAATGTATTGCTATGAAAAGGTAAATGAGCCATAGGGGGTGCAGGTAGCTGGTGGCAGGTAAAATCTAAATCTATTCCTTTCTGGTGATACGTCTACTAAGAAACTACACCCCAGATTAACCATGAATTAGAGAGAAGATCCAAATTATTTTCCAAAAGGCAGCAACCTGTTAGCATCAAAGACTATACAGTACATGAGCTAAAGCTGGAAATGCTTTATTTATAATTTCTATAACTGATGTCACAGGTGATCCCTGGCGTTTGGTTAAGAAAGGCAAACTGGCAGCAGGCGCTGTACTAAAGCTGGCAAAGGGGCCATTAACACCAGGACTGAGGCACTAGCCACCAGGATTTTCTTATATACAGTACTTACTATAGTGCTTCTCGTTTTGCTGTCAAAGAAGGAATCTCTGTCAGACAAATCAAACCTGTTAAAAGAGTAGAAGGAAGCCCATTAGATTAAAGAAAAAAGCCAGTAATTTCCTGCTCTTGTGGACCCCTTCAGTATTTTCATTTCCCCTGGGGATCTCTCATAGCTAACAGTAAAGAATAGCTTGTAGAAACCTCATTAAAAAGAAAGTCCATCCCAATTCTCATATTTTAAAGAGGTCGCTTATACATTCCACTGGTTTTATAAATTTTTAGGGTTTTCTGCCCAAAAGAGACTGTTGATGCTCATTTAAGTCGAATTCCCGATCACTGCTGTCCCTGAATTTCTCACAATAATCTTTCCATTTTGTCTGTACCTTAAACCTGTGGGGCCACTCTTGCCTCCCTTGTTCAGGACAGACACAGATGGTGACAGTGAAAAAAGCCACCACAGCAAACAGTGTAAGGCACATCGCCACCTAAGCTAAGGAGCATCTTGTGGGCTTTCTCTGAGCCACCAGGCTCCTTTGCTGTAGGAACATCCTACAAGCAAATAAATACATAAATACACTTCCTGCAAGTCCAAGGACATGTCAAACGTCACATACATTGACTGGCCCAACTAACATACACAACTCCATCAGTGTTCTGCATCCCTTGGTTAAAAACCCCTGTATGTCCAGTGAAGAAATCCTGCCCCAGGACTGTTCTTTGTTCCAGCTGGCATATACATAAACACAGGCTTC
Organism: Pterocles gutturalis; assembly: GCF_000699245.1. Classification (NCBI taxonomy): domain Eukaryota; kingdom Metazoa; phylum Chordata; class Aves; order Pterocliformes; family Pteroclidae; genus Pterocles; species Pterocles gutturalis. The sequence continues at coordinate 41,675 of NW_010145873.1, read as the reverse complement.
AAAGCTTCTCTGGGATGCTGGCCAAGGAAGAGCAGCAGCAAAGGAGCTGAAACTTTGGCTGGGCCCCACCTTGTGATTTTTTTTCCTACACCCACGTTTACAGCTATTCTTACTGATCTGAAATCGATGGCAAAGCTACCACGGACTTCACAGCATTCCCAAAGTCAACGCCTGGTTGTGAGCTGCCCACACCACATAAATGAAATTATTCTGAAATTTATCAAGCCACATCTCTGGCTACAAATTTTACTGAACATTTTATATGGAAAAAAAGACTATTAAAAACCACATCATAAATCACGTTTGGCAGTCTCACAGCTGATGCAAGTGGTTATATAGATGTGTATCATGTACCACAACAGCAGCAGAGGGGCTCTACAAAGCCTCATTCCCCAACAGTAAGCCAATGTGGGTGGGTGTTCATTTTTCTTTTCACCTTTTCATGCCTTGGCTGCTATCAGAAGGCTTGAACCTGTTGACATGAACACTTTCAGAAGGCTTTCACTTACAGGTGCTGTTTTTCTCTGGAGAAGGGGTAGGAGAGGCGCTTCACCGTCTGAGGTTTGTGTTCTGCTACTTTTGGCTGGATGGGCTCTGTGATTTTTTGAATTACGGAGTTAATCTTTTTCAGAAGACCATGGGTCTGATTGATCTGATACATCTGAGGGGGCAAAGAGAAAAAGAGGAAAACCGTAGTGCTTTTTGGCTATCCATAAGAGAGAGAGAACTGTTAGGAATAGGACTTTTTTAATCTAATTGTGCTCCTGATTAAAATCAGTGGTGAGGCAATAATGGGGATTAATATGAAATGCAAACCAAAAGTGTGGTATTATAATGCTAATAAATTATGCTGGGCTTTGAGACTGTCTCTCGCTCCATTATAGACTTCCCTCTGCCGTCTGGGACATGCACTTAGTATGTGTTTAAATATTAATCCATCTCTAAGCTATGCTCAACAGAACAGGTAGCTATCTATCACGGATGATTTAGAATTGATGAAAATATACTGTCATTTCTTTAATGATATTTCAAATATTCTGAAAGGTAATTTATTTTGCAGTAGAGTAGTCCCGACTCCTGCAAATACAATGAACGATGTATATGAAGAGTCACTCAACCCAGCGAGACTACTGCACACAAACTGTTACTCTTAAATTAATTTGTAGCAGTCTAGCATTTTGGGTGAGAAAAGCCCTCCAAAATGCACACAGAAATTTCATCATCACACTGAGAGCATGAGGCATTGTATGAAATCACTCGCATGGCATACAGAGAGCGGTAACCGCTGGGAATTCTTGATTTCCATTTCTCCTTCCAGTTGTTCTTTCTGCTGTCCCAAGTGAGTTTGTGACTCTCATTTTCTGTACAGATTAGTTAACTATTTTTAAAACGCTTGTGGGGGAAAAAGGTCTACCTTTGTTAGGTGCTCACAGGTGAGTGTGTGTTTGCACTATGCCTTCCAGAGGAAAACAAGAAAATCAGGACTGACCTTTTTTGTGGGCATCTTGAGCTTAAGGAATTCTGCCTCTCGACACAAGACATTCCATGGTGCGTGTATTTTCACAAATCCAACCCCATGGATTTTAGTCTTAAGAAAAAAAAAAAAAAAAAACAAGAGAAAAGGTTACTGACAAGAGGAAATGAAATATTTAAGGAACAAACAGTCCATCACTGCCAACATGCTAAATCCCATTTGTTTGAGACAGCCAGTTTCTAACAACAGGACAATCACCGAACACCTCTCTGTGCTGAGCTGCTAGAAAATGTGACTCAAAAGTGCTATTGTCTTCCAGAACAATTACCACAAGGTTAAACAGATAAAAATTGTTTGGGAAATAAAAGCTAATGACTATGCACACAAATACAGACTAAGCCCGTTAAATTTGAAGCATAGGCATCCAGCCAAATCGTATGATTTCGTAAGTGCGTTGTAATTAGTGGAGTGGAGAGAGTCCCTGCTGCCTCCTCCGAGCTGCTCAGGATCTCAGAGGACCAGAACTGCAGTAAGAAAGAAGCAGCCTCAGATACAGACATGTATAACTACATTAAAACACTACACATTTTAATTGGGAAAACTGGTAGGAAGAATTCAACAAAACAAAAGGAAAAAAAAAAGAGAAAAGTTCATGATAATATTAGTGGCATGCTTGCACCTCACTAGTTCACTGAGCTCTGTTTGAGATGGCTGGACATGGGGGTTTGCTTCTGGCACTCCCACAAACACCTCCATTTGCTCCCTGGAAGTAATAATTTCAAAGCCATTGGAGAACTGATCATCAAACTAGTAGGTGTTCAGCAAACAGAGGAGAAGGAATCTTTCTGATCTTGTTTCTGTACACACTCAAGCAGTCACTACACTAACTAGCTTTCACCCAACTGTATTCTGCACTGGCTTGCTAGAAGTTTGTTGCTCAGAGGACACAAAGAACTGCCAGCCTTCCCATAAGGCACGGCTTCCAAACCACCCCAGAATTTTCTTCATTGAAGAGAGTTTCAGTGACTTAGTAAACATCATGTGTTTAAGAAACCTTTGCTCTGTTTTGCAATTAATACAGCCTCCAACGCGACTCTGAGGCATGCCTGTCAAGCCCAAACGATTCCAGGTTTCTCCCCCTACACTGATGTGCCGGGTATGGAAGCTGATGTAAATCCCAGTGGCTTGCCTTCATCTCTATACATTCCTCATCTGGTTTGGTATCTTGCCCTGAAAGGACAGGGTTCTCTCTCTTTCACGGTGTCCTGGCTTGAACCCTGAGCCCTTCTGCGTAATTTGAAATTGCACTGCATGCCACAGGTGGGACCTCCCATCCTGCAAAGGATTTAAAATCTATGACTTGGCATAGGCAGGCTTCCAGTTTACTACAATAACTTGCAAGTTGGATGAAAAATAATTCTGATTTTCACCTGGGGGACAGAGAAGTGAAAAGTTTTTTTGCATTACACCATGCAAAATATATATTTTTATATAGATACACACACACACATCCCCCCATTATAAACATGACTGTAATTTGTGAATAATAGAGGGCAGATTTATTTTTTTAACACTGATCACAGGTCTAAGATGTTTAATCACAACTTTTAGATGCTGTAAATGAAATCACCATAAGTGTTTACCCCCTCTCACAGGAATTTCAGGCCGATTGGCTGGATCAGTTAATTGTAATAGCCTTCTCTGAAATGAATATAGCTGCAGCTATTCCTACTAATCACACACTGGCAGCACTTCACACACATTTTTTATATGGTCTAATGATCTTTTAATAGAATGTGCTGTTTTCAGAGTACAGGTGAAAGGCGTTACAAGCTGTACTGTTCGTATCTAAGAATGGAAAGAGCAAACTGTAATACAGATCCGTGTGTTGGAGCTAGAGTATGTACCACAGCCTCCTGAACAAATTCAATTCTCTTCAAGTCTATCCCAAGGTATAACAATGTCACTCTCTGTATCAGGTATTTTTCATCAGAACTGGAATTACCAGTAGATCCAAACCAGAGTAAGCTGTAAACCACAAACTGGGATTAGGGCTGAGAGCAATTTAAGCCTCATTTCTAGATAGGGCAACACATCAACAAGCCGTGTTGCAACAGTGCATGTGCCACGAGTCCTGGCCAAGAAAAATAAGAAACTTCACCTCGTTGGGGTATTAACCACAGCTCATTCCTGTGAAGTGAATTAAATCGGTGGCCAAGGATGGTGCTGCCAGAACTGAAATAAAATTCTGGAAGAGCTGAGCTTGTGTAACCTTGATCAGAGCCAGGGTCACAGGAACAGCTCAGCATCTCCCAGGATTTGACCAACAGTTATCTTCCTTATCTTTAACCATTTGAAATGGGTCCTTACATCCTCATCGTGTTCCAGTTCCAGACCAGCCTCCACAAGGTTCCCTTCATACTCCTCCCTGCGAAACCGCTTGTCGTCTTCGTGGTAATCCACATGGGGTTCACTTTCCCCCATTTCCAGCTGCACTCCTTTCCCGGGAAGTGGCTGGTCCTGCTTGGTGCTTCGGGTACTTGAATCATTGTGATGAACTCTCCTGGTGAGCGTCTTCCCTGCCGAGGACTTCTTGTAATGATAAACTAGGATGTAGTCGACTTTTCTCTTGCCATCTCTGAAGTAGAGTCCATATTTGCAGTCAGCATCTGGATCTTTGGATAGGGAATTTAATAACTGGAAGCAGGGAAGGGGAATGTAGAGAGAAGAAAGGAGAAGAAGAATGAGTACACACGCCAACACGGACACCAGACAGACCATATCCTTGTGGCAAGGACTCCTTGCCTGGAGCACACAACAACCTGTCTTCAAACAGCAAGCATGCAGGAGGGCCACCCCCATGCTACTGATTCAAAACAATTTTGCAAATTAACACCTGCAATTTTACTGGTAGCCAGCTGGGATTTTATTGGCTAGAAATAAATACATAAAATAACTGGGATTTAATCGAATTACCAGCACACTAGTCCCTAAGCCAGCTACTTGGTGGATTTGGTTTTCCCCTTCGGGGGTTAATCACCACTAAGATCATCTGTCCTTTTCCACCCAAGTCATCTGTGTTTCAATTCTGACAAATAGATGAATATCATGTACAAACATTTCTCACTTCTCTTATCTAGCGCTGCAAGTTTGGATCATCTGAGAAAGGGATCATCTTAGATACAGACTGAAGGGAGCCAGCTGGTCATGGAGCACAGCCAAAAATGCAGATGGACCGTAGCCAGGGAAGTGGGTTCATTGCTTACTGAGTTCATAACTTTTTTCCCCCCACTTAAAAAACTTGTGTCGCTTTGCAATGCTATGGTGGCAAAGGCTTTATTCCCATCTTGAATTAACGCTGTGTAAGTGTTGCAAGATGAAAGAAACATAAGACTTAAAACACAATTCCACTTCCAAGCATTTATCTGAAAACTGCACAGGGCAACTATAGAAACATTAAAAAATACCAGCAATTATTCATTTCTACTTTCAATAGCACTGCTCATGCATAATTCACAATTCTACTCTTGGAGATGCACACACCATTAAAAAAAAAAAAAAAAAAAAAAAAAATTCTAGAAAATTTTTTTTTTTTTTTTTTTTTTTTTTTTTTTTACAAAATATACTAATCACAGGAGGGTTTTTTCAGGGGCCAGAGACATTTTCTGGCTTTTAATTTTACAGAAGAGTGTTAAGCCTCCATTTAGAGAAAAGGACTTGTGCTCTAAATGGCAGCAATTGGCCATCAGTTGCAAATCATATTGGTTAAAAACCTTCTGGGATATGTACACCTTCTGCTTGTTTCAAACATAAAACCATGAATGGAAGTTATTTGCAGGCAGTTGTTTCTAAGACAGTCCAATTTTTAAACCCCAGAAGAAAAGAGCAACCTCTGAGCTGACTGTACAGTATATCACAGCCAACAGAGCCAAAACTTCATCAAAACCCACCCAATGTTACACACATTTGCATACGTCTCTGAACGTTGCTTTGGGGAGCTACCATCACTATAAATCAGTGCCTTCAAGGGACAGTCTGTTCTTCCCTTTTTGCCTTGGGGAGATTTTTACTCAAGATACTGAATTCAAGCAGCAAACCCCATCCGCCTGGGTTTGGAGGGATGAGGAAGCGCACTGAAGAAGTAATTAGTAATCAGATGAGCACAAAGCAATAACACGCAGCAAGGAAGACTGGCAGACAGCAAGGAGCCTGAGGTGCCAGGCAGGACGTGGAGCAGCTGCTGGCCGAGGTGGGGATGCCGGACATTTGTGGCTTTCCAAAGCTTGACTTGACCATGTCTGCCCAGGGCCAGCTTGGCTGCAGGTCTCCATCTCCTCCGTCCCTCACAGCTTTGCTCCATGCCTGCCTTTGCTATCTGTTTCTCTCTCCTTTTCAGGATTCCATCTCTCCTTTCCATTTAACCTAAACTCGTTGCTCCAAATATGTAAATATCTATCATAAAATCATACAGCATTCGCTGCCACCATGGAGTTCACTCTTTGTCCTGTTCCCTCTTTCCCCTGCTCCACGTCTGTCTTATTTCGCCATGACAATACCATACTCTTCAGGGCATAGGATGCTCATGTTTGTGCCCTATCTAGATATTCCTGTCTAGTTCTTACAATATAGAAAACCAATAATAACGATTAAATTTCTGATTGCTTCCTGTTTAATGGCATGCACCTGTGAATTCAGAACACTGTTTAAAAGCAAGCTGACGGTCTGCTTGTGGCAGGCAACTCAGTGATGCAAATTTCTACAGTAACTAACTGTATTTGCAGGATATAATGCCTCTTCAAAGGAAATAGTTGTTGTAAACAAGCTACAGTAACACTGAGGTTTGTTTTAAGATAACTAATTGTATTTAATTTTTAAAGATGTGATGATCTTATTAATTAATTAAACCAATTTCTGAAAAACTGGGCTGAACCAACAGATATTCAGGTAAGCACAGGGAGATGAAACAGGCAAAAGACTCAGACCCCAGCCACTTCCTCCCCTCGTTAGGCTGACTTTATGAGGAACAGCAATGATTTGGTCTGTTCTGGAGACTAATAAAGGAAACAGGAAGGACTTAAGATGGCTCTTGAAGATAATAGCAGGGAGTGTGCCAGATGTTTCTAACTGCCTGGGGAGCTCAGGAGGGACCAGTACATCCTGGCCACAGCTCCTCTTCTCCTGGGCATGCCTTGGGTGCGGAAAAGTGTCACTGAAAATCCCTAATTTCTCTGTTTCTTTGAGCTACTGCCACCAGGAAGGGGATGGGTCACACTGCAGACACTGAATGAGAGCTTCTTCCCATTTTTTTAAACTTTCCCATTGAAAAGCTGACTCTGAGAATTTAGGAGAAGGTGCTGCACTGTGGATACTAAAGCCTCAATAAATTTATTAATAAATAAAAACAGCTATATCCTACTGTGAAAGGGATGCAGCTGAAACACTCAAAGAAGGCTGTTGGTTCTGTTTCAAAGAAAGAAATGGTCATCTCTTAAGGATGTGGTATTAGTGCTGAAAAGTACCCATAAGCCACATCCTCTCTCGCAGTGCTGCTACACTGACCCAGAGAGGGAGTTACGTTGACTTAGAACACGTAGGACTCGTGTCTCTTTGGTAGCAAATGAGCCACAGAAAAGACATTTCAGTTTTATCACAGCAGGAGGGATGTTTACACTCTGACGGAATGATTCCTCCACACTCAATCCTAATTAAGCAGAAGCACAACGAATCAAGTATTGCTTCACATCCTTCCCCAGTGAGATCTGTTATACAGCCCACTCCACCTTGATTCCTTCACCTGAACTCCTTTTTATGCATTTATGACATAACCAACTCCTAATCCTGTTGGGTATTCATGTTACTAACTTTCTTTAAAATCGGTGTTAAAGAATTTAACCAAGGCACAATTACTGACACTGAAAACCTAACCTCTATTGTGTGCTACAATTAGTTTAACGTTACCTAAGTTAACAATGGCTTTTGCATGAAATTTTAGACTTTTTTCTCTGTTCTACTCTACATGGGCAAAGAGATTTAAAGGTTGCCACAGCCTTCTTGCCAGATTGCTTACTCTGAGAACGGCCAACCCCTTTTTAGGCTCCAGGTTAAACAAGGATCCCTTGCTTCCCTTCTTCACATCAAAGAACAAACCCCACTAAATTACGTGTACTGTGGCTGCTGGCAGTGCTCCTCAGCACTTCTGAAAAAGAGAGGGAGAGGATTTTAGAGCATTCTGGGAATGAAAAGAATGAGAAATAAGCCAAGGTGTTAAGCACAGCACACCAGTTAGGACACATCCAGCCAGTCCTTTACTCACAGTACTCTCATGCTGGTCGTATCCTATATCTTCAATAGCTCGGATGTTGATAATGTGGATCCCCTTCTCCTCAGCAGGTAGACAGGAGTATTTCTTGTTCACCTTCATTCCTGTCTCCTGTGGAGCCTCGTTGAGATCTTCTGGCAGAAAATCCACCCCATGAAACTCACTGTCTGTGTCTGAGAAAGAAAAGGAACAATTCTATCAAGACACTTTAATCCAAACACTTGCTCCTCCCAAGCTGAAACGTATCCTGTTCCTGCCTTCTTCTGCCAATGAGCCCTGGTGCAGGGCTCCCACCCCTTCTCAGCTTTCCCACAGCCCTCTTCAGCCCTACCTAGGTCTCCTCCTCCTCCGGAGAAGTGCTCAGTTAACTTCTCTTCTGCACTGCTGTCTCAGGATGTGTTTACTGTGTGGTCTCATAGAATGACTATATTTCTTGGCAAGAGAAGGAAAAAAGGGGGGAAAAAAGAAAAGAGTCTGAGAATTAGCTGGTGACGATAGGGGGCATTGTGTTTTCCCCATTTCAGTAGACATTTCCTCCTTCAGCAACCACTTGCTCACGCTGAAAAACTACGTAGTGGGCTTCCCCTCAAGTACCTACGTATTGCATTCGATGTACTGAAGCATTCATATTTAAGTAGCCTTGAAAATCTGCGGTTTTCTCTCTCTCAACCCGCCAGACACCCGTACTGTTTCCACTTACTTAAGTATATAGAAGAGCTAAAAGATTTTATGTAAAAATTTCACTACAAACTGAGCAGACAGATAACTGATGAAACACAAACTAGTGTTTGCATATGTGCATTTACACAAACAACAGAAGGCAAAGTTTTCCAAGATTTGATTAATTTTGACATTAAAGTAAAATACTGCAGCATTATGCCATTTTTTAAACCACACAGGAGCAGGATTTTCTTGACTAAAGAGTGAAGATAAAGCAAGAATTTTAGAATTTAGCCTTGAACGGATACTAAATTAACTCACCCGAAAAAACCAAACAACAAGAACATGAGGAGCATGCTCTAATAGCAGTTATAGTACAACAGTCTGTAGCTGCAACTAGTTCAGCATTCTGTCTCTAGAGCAGATAGCAGCAGATATTGAGCAGAATTAGCCCATTAGTAAAAATACTTCCCTCCTACCTTAGACCTGCCACTAAGCTTATGATGAAGTGCGGACAGAGCGGTATTTCAATTAGCCACGTCTTAGCCTAAAAGCATGTTACTCCTCTTCAAACTACCCATCTGGATTTGGTTAAACTTCAGGGATGACGCAGAAGGAAGAGACAGAAAAAGTCTCATTCCCCAACAAGTTTGCGGATGACATGAAACCAAGGAGCATGGCTGATAAGCTGGAGGGTAAGGTTGCCACTTTGAGGGGTCTCGACAGGCTGGAAAAATGGGGCAGCCTCATGAAACTCAAAGTCAAATATGAAGTCCTGCCCTTGGACAGACAAAAGCACAAGCACAAACTGGACATGGACCAGACAGAAAGTAGCTTTGCAGAAAAGGACCTGGGGTCCTGGTGGACAGGTTCGAAGTGAGTGATTGTCGTGACTGGTGAAGGATAACTGCATACTGGACTCCATTAGTAAAAAAGCAAAGACAGCAGATCTAGGGAAATTATTTTCTCCTTTATTTGACATTTCCCAGACCACAGGTAGAGCACTGTGCCCAGTTCTGGCTCCCCAGCACAAGAAGGACATTGACAAACTTGAGCGAGGCCAGTGAAGGACCCCCAAGATGGTCAGGGGGCTCGAGTGCCCAAGGAGAGGCTGAGACCCATGCTTATGCAGCCTCCAAAGAAGAGACAGCAAATGATGGGGGTCCCATTCCTGCCTTCAACTACCTAGTGAGTAGATGACATGGCAGAGCCAGATACTCTTCTCATAGGTGTACGGCAGAAGGATGAGAGTCTACAGACACAAGTTGCAACAAAGGAAATTATGACCAGACATCAAAAAAAAATTTAATTCTTTAACAACAATGGGGAAAGGGCCCAGTGAAACTGCAAATCTCCATCCATCTCTGGAGACGGTCAGAGCTCGACTGCACGTGGCCCCAGACAACCTGACCCAACTGGAATGTTGGGAGGGCACTGCATGAACCTGCGATCCAGGCTCTTCACAGCCACATGCAGGAGTTAGCATGGACAATGATGGTGTGGCCAAAGCCTTGGCACATTTCTTGAGCTTATCAGAGCAAGATAAAAATTATTAGTATGAAAATCCTGCTTCTCTGGAACTCGCAAACACCATGAGTTTGTGGATCGTCATTTCAGTTCCAGTATCTGGGAAATCTGCTGCCCCAAGGGAATCTCTACAAGCAGCTTTCCTAGGAACTGCAGTGCTCGTTAACACCATCACTTTTCCATAAAACCTGGGCAGCGATTATCCATACACATTTCATGTGTATGGCATGGTACACCCACATCTCTGCAGACCTTTGCTGCTGTTCTGGGCTTTTTTTTTTTTTTTTTTTTTAATTGTCAAATGGTTATCTCAGAAAAGATGCCATGCTTGCGATCTTTGGGCAGCATCCTCAAACTCAGTAAATCACTTGAATAACAATTTATAATAGTTAAAGAAGCTTTTTATGGGCTAATATAGAGATGCAGACAAAAATCAGCAGTTTAATGGGAGTGACTAGCAGGTTTGTAACAATTCCCTACTCATCTGTGCTCTCTTTTTCCCAACATACACATGCATATAGACACACACTCCCTAACACATGGGAACTGACACAAATGTGATCAGTTGCAGAATCCTATATATTCGAGCTTTTATTCTATAGCTGCAAAATACTCATATAATAATACAAGAACATTTGGAACTTCATAAGCGTAACAACCTGCTTTTTTTATTTGGAAGAAAGCCTGAACAACTTTCTAGAAACAATAGCTTAAGTGCTGTAAAAGTCCCCTCTCCATTCTCCTCCTTTCACATGTGTACTAAATGAAACCTAATAAAATTCAGCGGATTACAGAGGATACTAGAAGAGAAACACCTTTTACTGTGAATCTGAATATTTTTCATAGCTCATAATGGACCTGTGAACTTTCAAGTGCTAGTTTAAAAGTGACAGTTAGGATGTGACATGTTTAGAGCAGAAAAATCACAAGCTTCATTGAGTCCAAACAAGCTCCTTGTGATCTGGAGCTGCACTTCTGAGCAGGATTTGTAAAGTCCCCGGTACGGAGCAAGGAGACCTGCTCAAATGATTCAGTGCTATTGTTCAAGCCCAAACAATCCCCCATCCGCAAGCGTCTATTTACACTTCTGTTTGCACATCAGTAGCCTGGCAATATCGGAAAGAACAAATACTTAAGGTAGACAATGAATCACACAATTTTGGTTTATTATGACTACTGGAAAAGATGTAAAATGTGAGAACATTATTGATTCAATCTTAATTGCAACAAGTTTGATTTCTGTACTTAAAGATGATGTCAGGATTTAATACTAAGTAAAGCCATCCAAACCACTTTGGTAATTGCAAATGCACAGGGATTATAACTAGTTCACTTATGCTGATTTGGCAGAGGTCAAAGCATTCTGATGCGGAACACAAAACATCTTTTGGTAGGGAATAAGAATATTTAAAGACTTAAAAAACATGCATCTCTATTTTGTGTTAATCATTTTTTAAAAAGGACAATAATCTCAAAATAAATTCAGAAGGATTTATGGCAAGATAGTAGATGTAATGTGAAGGGCACAAAGCCCATTAATATCCTAATTCAGCTAGAGTCACATCTTCATCTCTTTGTTGGGAGCTGAAAGAGGAGAGTAATGTGAAAATTGCTAGCTTTGCTGCCTTCTAACATTGCCTAACCCACTCTCTTCTATTTACTAACCAGAAAACATGCCAACAAAGCCTTGAAGAAGCACTCAACATATTTCAACACAGCCATACAGCCAATCATCCCTTTCTCCTCCACAAATTCCTAATATTCCTGGAACGTAGACTCAGCCCCACCCGATGCTTCTTTTACACTTTACCTTTTATTGCTTTGTCATTTCCCAATATTTGCTGTGAATCGCAGAACATCCTGCCAAGTATACAATATAGAATGATGTACTTTAAAGTATTCCTTGCCTGTCTCAAAACACCCGCATTCTGCAAGAGTGCAGAACGCTGAAAAGCGTTTGATACCAATTTCAATCCCATCCATGAACCCGTTTTGAGAAACTATTCGGTGAATATCAGACATGTATAGAACTCTGACCTTCCCTAGCACAGGTGCTGCCAGGTAATTCCCATATTTGCTGTTAATAACTCGGTGGCACAGAAAAACAGGCTTTTAGGGAGCACTTCTGTTTAGGAACAGCTCCGAAGGGTATGTGACTGTACACGTATCCCAACAGTTGTCCCTTTTTTGTTAGGAGTGAGATAACACGGGAGAGTAAGAAAAAAAGACTTAGATGTTTGCAGCAGCTATGAAATGAGTTCTCTGCATGTGTCTGATCCATCTATGAGCTCTGTGCTGCTTCCAGTACAAAATAAGCGAGCGCTATATCCACCTGAAGTAGACAAACTCGTATGAACCACAGAGATGAGAACATGGGGACAGAAACCAGTGAATGAACAGATCAGGAGAGACAAGAGCATCATAACAGTAACAAGGGTCTGTGCATGTCTTGTGTCTTTGTGCCAGTCACTTCTGAATCTCCAGTGACTCTCTCACTTGCAAACATCTGCTCCTTTGTTCACACTTCAGTCGCAGCTGTAAAAAGTCCTCAAACTCTTCTTGCAAAAATTAACACTATTAATTAACAATGTATTTTCACTAGAAAGTGGCCAGAACAAAAAAGTCATGAAGACATCTAAGTTAGCTGTCCCTGTTCTCAACAAGGAAGAAGCAGGAGAGTGACAAGACCAAGTGATTTAAGACATTTACATATCCACGTTCTTATCTTTTTGCTGTATACAAACTGGTGATAGAATTCAGAACGACAAACTAAGAATCACACATGATAAGTTCCCCGAGCGAATTGTTTTAAAGGGGCCATAACACCAGTTCTTCACAAAACCTTCTGCAATACTAGCGCATGGGGTTTAGAATCCTTAATTCACAGGAAACAAATGTTTTCAGTTTATCAAGTAAAAGTGCTGTGTGCAAGTCCCAGAACTGGTAATGACCCGGCTGTGATAGGGAAGAAATCTTTTAAGGAAGTAATGCACACACACACATGAATATATGCAAAAAACCAAAACACACCCCAAAAAAACCAACCCAAAAAACCCCCAAACCCCAAAACAGACACACATAAATACAGGTTGCACATTTTGTCTATACTATGCTCCTTCTGCAGTAGGAATGCTAGTGTATGCAGTATGTTGGATATTTTTGGGTTTGAGTTCTTTTTAAAAAAACTTTGATCCATACTGAGAAAAAAAAAAAAATCCCCTAGTGTATTTTTTCTTACTATATATTGCCCCCTAGCAGCAGAATCCTCTTTCCGCACATTCTTACCCATTTCTTTGCTTCCTGTGTCTTCCAAATTCAAAACTACAGGTTAATCCTTGGGCTGAGAAGAAAAAAAAAAAAAAAATTCACACACAAGTGACTTACCTATAACTTTCTACTCTTTTTTTTTCTTTTTTTTCTTTCCCCCCCCCCCCCCCCCCCGATATATTAAGGAGTTGTCAGATTAGGAGTCCGAAATCCCTGCTTCTTCCTCAGGAAAAATAAGGCAAGGCAAATGTCAAGGAAGGCTCAGTATGCCAGCCACCAGCGCGCCTCATTCCTGACCTATGGGTCATTCCTCCTGGCCCTGCCACGGGAACGCCAGCGAGGATACCCGCTGCTGGCAAGGAGGGGAGTTCTTTTTTTGGGACGCTGACACCTGTTTACGAGGCACTAGTCTGAGAACAACAGCCCAGTCAGGAACAGCAGCGCTCTCCAAGGAGCACTCGTCCATGTCCTGAACTTTTGTTCTGTTCACAGCCCAGAAGTTGAGCACTGATTAGATCCACATCTGGGACTTTTTGATGTAAATTCTCCCTGGCCTCTCCGGTAGTGACCAGATTCTGGGGATGCAGGAGGCTGCACTAATACCATCGACTGGCCTGGCAGGCAAAGGGCTGCTGGAAAATGCCACCGACTTATCCCAGGGCAAGATTAACACTTTCAGGGATGTTGACACCTCCTGTCCACCTGCCACTCCCTGCCCCTGTCACCTGCCGTAGCCCCATGCTAAGTGGGACACCCTGGAACTCACCCATCTCTTTGCTTTGACATTTACTGTCAAACTGGGCTGCAGCCTGGCGCTGCACAGGGTTTTACCTTAATGAAGCAAGCAGGAGGTTATGATCCAATCCACTTAAACAAGACAAAGATCAAACAGTGAAATAAAACTTGGATTCCAAGGGCAGTTTCCTTTACAGAACAGAAATACTTTTAAACTGGACAATCTCAAGAGAGCTGATGCTGACACCTTTATTAGCACTGCCTATTCCACCTAACGGCAGAGCCCATTCACAGAGACGTCGTGTCCAGGATTTGGGAGCCTGAAAACCAACTCCTGTCACGTGGGGGGAGAAAATTCAGCTCCTGGCACGATTATTTGAAACATCAGCTTGCTCAGTTAGATTTCTCAGTACTGACTTACCAACCAGGGGTCTTTAGAGAGGGGCTGCAGCCTTCCTGGAAGGCTGTCTGCAGCTTTAAAGTTATTGATCTATTATTATCAGCAACATGTTAAATTACTTTTCTGTAGAAGGCCACACAACTATGACATCATTTCTATTTCTGCCCTTCTATTTTTGTTTTTAAAGATTCATTTACTCTGTTTGCAGTATGTAGCCCTAGGCTTCAACACGTCTAACCTGACACAACCCTTGGGAAATGTGAAATCTAAAAATGAAGAGCAAATTACCTATAAGCCATAACGACAGTAAAATGAACATTTTGGTAGAAACAGCATTTTCAACAGCACATAAAGGACCAGCAAATGTAAATTCTACTATAACAAGACTCATACTGCCTGTTTATTTAGACCCTGGAAAATCCCACATTTTGTAAGAATACACAAAGCCTCCTCCCACCCAAGACAAAATACACTTCCCCCCCCCATCCACCACTGACTATTTAATGGTCTATTAAGTAAGCCTGTTTTCAGACATATTTCTAAAATACTTAAATCAAGCACTCTTCTTCTACTAGACACTGGAAAAATATTGCAGATTTGCTCCTGTTGCTATTCCACAAAAGGCAGCGTTAAAGCCAGGCTCCAGTCTGCTGCAGATGGTTCCTCGCAAACTGTAACTCCAGTTTTACAAATTATTTCTGTATTTCTGTAATTTGATAGCAAAAAAGACAAAATGAGCGAAATTCTCCTCCCAGGTACTTTGCAACAGATACAAAATAATTATTGCAACTTATTTTGCATTTCCTATTAGTTTTAATGAGATCAGAAGCATTGGTGGGCTTCACTGAAATGCATCAGGACTAAAGGCTGTAATCCTCTTTCTTACGCAAGTTACTGGTGACTTCCAAAATGCACACTGATGGATTTCTTGGATGCACTCTGCAATATCGTATCTTGAGTTATACGTACCATGGGAACAAGAAGACGGACTAGATATGGAAGATCCACTGAATCTGTGCTCTAGGAATCCTGTTAGTTATGTTTGGAAGGGTTATGATGCTCATTATTTTTGTTTGCATGTGCCAAGGGAGGCAGTTGTTACCAATGGGAGCAGTAAGATGATAGGAAAAAAGTATGAAAGAGAAATTATGGGGAGAGTACTGTTATATATTGTCCCAATATATACCTAAACTCTCACAGCAGCTTTTAAAGATATCTAAATACATTTAAAATATTTTTTTTTCCTTTACCAGGCTATTACAAATAGCTCCTTACACTAACCATGTGAAAATGAGGATCCAAAGATTACCAGTTTTACTGTTAAAATATCAGCCACAGACTGCAACCCAGGGCTGAGGCCATAGCAAAGCTGCTTTTGATCCAAGAGGTTTCCCATTTAAAGCCCTAATCTGGAAACATTTGCACTGATGTTTAAATTTCCATATATCAGTCACGAGGGCATTCAGAATGCATGGATGTCTTGGAAGGTTTTGCTAAACTGATAAAGATGTTTTTGACCATGGTCACCATGTTCAGTAGCTGCAGCTCCTCCGCAATTGCACTGAAAGAGCCAGTCACTCTGGGTGGGGTCAGGTTTTGTATGGCTGAGCCCCACCTTATAGATATGTTCTTTGGGTGTGCCAAAGCAGGTGGAGCTGATTTCACAGAGAGAAGGTGTCAGGCGATGTTCATCCAAGGTCCCAGTGTAGCCTCTAGCTCTGTGCTATTTGAGAAAATAAAACGCAAATCCTGCACTGAGCAAAAGTTTCGTTCTAGGAAGTTTTCTTCATACCCCTGCAGTTTTAACTTGGATGCAGAGCAACATCACTATATGACAATAAACTGCTAAATTTCACCGGCAGTTTAAATAATCTCAACACAAACCGATGAGGGGAAAAGCTCCAGTAACTCCTGTCTATCCATGAGAACACCATTCCCTGCATTCCTCCATCTTAATGAGCTAAGCAGAGGTAGAAGACCCAAGAAGTGACCATGCAACCAGCCCGTCTCCTCCTTGTTTTTAAGAAAGAGGAGAGATCTGACCACCACACAGAAGCTGATGCTCCAGGAAGGTGCCACGTGCCGGCCAGCTAGCTTGCCCTGTGCCAGAGGATGCAGAAACACATGCTATAGGAAAATTAGATACTCCTGCTTAGGATTCCTGGTGGTCCCATCTTGGGTGGCAAAATTCCTGGAGCGGAAAACCAATCCATCAAAGCTAACTTCCCTTCAGCTGAAGGAAGGAAGGAAGGAAGGATTGGGCCAGTGCCTTGGTAAGGCATCTCGAGACCCCCAGATGAAAGGCACACTTGAGATGTTTGAGCAGAGACGTACATTCTTTGCAGTTTGGCCTTCGGTGGGGAAGCTGATAGTGACAGCAGTGCCGAGCCCAGGCTCACCAAGTCTCCTCCTTAACGAACTTCTGACAACCTTTACTATCATCTAGTACATCTTCATATCAAACGAGCAGTCAAGACCCAGTCTAAGTGTAAACTGCTGCCCTGTAGGTTTTGTGACAGGGGACAGGCTGACTCAAATGCCCGGATTACCCAAAGGCACACCAGTCAATCCACATTTACTACCAAAGACTGCAGGAGAGGAAATCTCAGTGAAATTGCTGTCGACTGCAAGACAGAAAGAAGCAGGGCTGGGAGGGCCCTGTGGGTGCTGCAGGTGGTCAAAGGCAACTGGGACAATTTCCAGGTTTCATTCCTAACGTGCTCTTGTTTGTTCTGCAGCAGTACTTTTCCAAAAGGAGCTCAGAATCCATACCAAAGGTATGGCCCTTACAGAAGCTGATCTCTGCATGAAGGCAGTCATGTCCTCAACCAGCATGTAGGCAATTATCATGCCCCCCCCCAAAAAAAAACCCCACCAACCCAATGAGTTCATATCTTGAGGACCTAAGACAGACATATTTTGAAAGATCACTGTGTTCAACCTGTCCAAAAAAAAGGATGTCTTGGCAAAACCAAAGAGATGTCCTCCAAAACAAAGGACAATTTTTCTAATCGTTAAGATGATCATGTATGACACTAATGCACTAATGAAACCGGAAATAATAAAGGACAGTATTTTACCTCAAAAAGTGTGAGACAGATAACAAAAGGAAGAGCTCTGTCTTGTTCATTACTCTTTGAGAAATCATCCCTAGAAAGAGGTGGACAAGTATGAGCATCAGCAGGTGGGCATTAGTCTTCCTACGACATACTCTTGATCCTCTCTCTTTAGTACCAGGTACAAAGCCTCCTCCCTTGAGGAAGCAACTCTGAGCACCATAAACATATGACCCACCAGAACAAAAACTAGGAATTATATAGTTTCAAACCTCTTTTGTAGCCAAATATTCTGTTAATTCCCAAATTGTAGTTGTTCCATTATGGTCCAGCAAGCAAATAGTATTGGCCGCTCCTGGAATGTACAATGTAAGGTGCCAACAATAAATTTTTTTGGGGGGTTTTTTAATTATTTCTACAGCTCTGAGACTTTAGCAAAATACTGCCATGAAGCAGGCCAAAATGCATCACACCCACGTGTTTGGTGATGGTCTGACTGAAGATGCTCTGGGTAAGAAAGGAAACAGCAACTCCTGCCAAAAGCAAGCGTTTGAGATCAACACACAGAGAGAGAAAGAGAGAAAACATTATTTGTTTTCATATTTCCTGAGAAAGACATTGAAGATGTTGTAACCTTGTTATTTATAGAGGGCCAAGGCTTCATTCTAGAATTTAAGAGAGGAATTTATTTTCCTCCAAAGTGTGATTAAGCTTATAAGGTTAAGATAAGGTTTTATTGTGTTTTTCTGTTTTGGTTCACAGAATAATATTTCACTTGCTGTCTTTTTTTTTTTTTTAAAAAGGAAAAGGTTCTGCTCATTTATCTGGTAAATGTTTTTCAGTTCAGTGAAAAAAACCCTAAACAATGGAATAAAATGGAATTAAACTTTAATATATTGCTTATCGTCAAGCATTTAAACATTTAGAAAAAACAAAACTCTGCATGGAAGAGAATTCTTGTTTTACCAAAATATTTAGAAAAGTCATTTATTTGGATTTTGTCCTTTAGTATAAGTGTTATTCCATAAACTTTTTCAAAATATATTGTAAACTGCTATTTGCAAACTTTATCACTTTTCAATAGCACATACTTTATGTTGGTTGATTAGTTCAACCAGTTTAAAAAACATGATGCATTTTTGCCCACTAGGTTTCCAGTCTCATTAACAGTCTCTGTATTTTTTTTTCCATATTCAAGATCTTCAGAAATTACCTTAAAGTGATTGCTTTTAAACTTGCAATAAATTTATTGCTGATTAAAAGAAAGAAAAGTTCCTCTCCCTACCCACAGTAACGATGTCAATGAGTATTTAAAGGAAGAGGGCAACTAGGTAAATATAAATGAAGGTGGTGCAATTCTGACCGATTTCAAATCCAATGGAGATAGCTCGCTAGAACGACCTTGAACCATTTGCTTTACTAACCTTTTGGATGTCTGGAACCCATAGCTGTTGCTATTTTTTATTCTGACTGGCTACATATCGGGGATATTCTGTGAAGTGAGGTGACAGAGCAGCAGCAGTTATGGTGGAAGAGGTGTTATAACGCTGGATGAGCTACTGCACAATGCATTAATTCGAGAAACATACAATATTTAAAATATTTGAACCAATTGCAGCAGTTGAAAAAAATTCCTAGGGGTGTAAATTTTTTTATTTTCACACTGTCACTCTCCAGCCCAACTCAAGATTGAGGTACCCTCCCATGAGCTGCTTGGTAAAGACGCACAGAGGGGTGTCGGACGTCCTCCCTGAGGATCAGCTTCCATCCAAGCAGCTCCCCCAGCAGCAGTGAAGAGAGGAGCGTGGGGTATAAGAATTTCGTACACCACCAATACATACCAAAGGGTGTTAGTGCCCCCAAAGAGTGGGTAGCGACTGCACCTCTATCAATAACTGCACATACCTGGAGAAATACTTCAACGTTACAACACGTGTAATGTTTCTGAATCTGTTTATTTTCTTTACCTAATTTTAACACAAGGATGATTTTTGTTTATATGAAACTAGGACTTCTTTCCTAATAACATTTGTCTCTAGCTGTAGTCCTTCAGGAAGTATTTATAACTCACATCAACAGTTTATATTCCTTATTCCTTCCCTACCTGCGGGCTGGTTCTCGCCTGTGAAGCCCCTGTGACCAAAGACAGGCAGGACAGGGAATGCCACCACAGAACAGCTCCAGATAAAGCAAGCCAACAAGATGCTTCAAGGAATCTTCAGAGAACACAAAGTCTTCATCGTTAATGTCCCACAATAGCACACCACAAAACCAAATTCTGCAGAAGGCTGGATGCTCCAATGGTACTGAAAACTGGAGCAAGTATTAAACATAGGCATGACTTGAGCCAGCCCAAAGTTTCTGGAGTGCCAATTCTGACAGGAGACAATATCTACAGACCAAAGCTCTCACCCCTGAACATGATGTTCCAGTGGAAAAAACATCCCTCATCACACCTACTCCAGCCTGTGTAACAATTCCTGCAGCACCACATTGGGATCTCCCTGGACAGGAAAATATCAAATGTTTTCTCTGCTAATCTTTCCACTCGCTGATCAGCCCTCAGGCTCTTAGAAGGGACTCAGTTTGTGACCTTTTAAACAAGATTTAAGAAGCCAAGCACCAAAATCAGGCAATTGTAGAAAAATCCGTATCTGAAATGCTATTTTTCATCGTAAAACAATTACTTGCTGGCTTGACAGAAAGGTTTGACATCTCGCTAATCTTGGGGCTTTTTAGCACTTGTATCCTGTTTGGCTTCTCTCCTTATGCCTATTTATTTGGGAAATTTATGGTGTGATTCCCAGAGGTTTGGATGGCGTATCACTTACCCCCTTCAATAAACAATCTGGAGTACTGTTTAAATATGGAAACACTTAGCAGAGGCATAACCAAAGTCCATGGTGGTGCTGCTACTATGCTTTAGGAAACCTCTGCTTTAGGAAAAAAAGAGGCTGGGGGGGGGAAAGGGGATCTTTTTGTGCAGACAGCCATCTATCTTTCATTAATCCACCCACATCACTAGGGCACACCACAGAGTTGTAAGATTTACAAATTGCAAAATATTGATTCAGTTCAACAGATAAAAATTTGCACCCCGCAATGACATTTCAAAACTCTGCCCTTCTGAACGGAGCCTTATTGTTTCATCATCAGAACCAAACGAGGTACACCAGGTCCATCCTCATGGGTCGGAGTCCTCATGGGTGCAACGACTAGCAGTTTGGGATGCCAAGCTGCTGCAATCCTCAGATGGGTCAATATCCCCACCGCTGGCATGAGGTCTGTTCTGCCCTTGAGCTGGAGTCTCTTTCTTCTGGTCTGCAGAAGGATACTTGTTGGTTTTACCATTTACAGACAGTCCTACCTTTTCTTTATTTTATAGGTACCAAAGGCAAGGCTGTTTCTGCTCAGGTCCCAGTGATGATAAATTTCTCAGGGTATGTGAAATATAGCCACATACAATGTAGTAAGCCACACCTGACCATGCATTTCTTCAGTTTTCTAGATCAGTTCTCTTGCCTAAACTCCTGCATGAAACACCTCCTGTCAGAAACTGGACTTGCTGTCCACCATGAGGATGTGTGATTCCCTCTAATGAAAGAGGTGAGGGTGATTAGCTGGGAACATCCTGAGTCTTTATACTACTGCCTCATGACCCTCATCTCCAAAAAACCAGCTGAGATTTTTCTTGCTCAATCTCTAGAAAACCTTATCAGCTCCTCTCTCATGAGTCAGTTAAAGGACAACCTTGTAAACCTCTTCTTCCTTGTAACTCAAACAGAAATTTGCTTTACTATAGGTAAAAACTTCAGCTTGCTGGATTGCCTGAGCCCCCTCAAGATGGTGTAAGAAACCACACCACTCCTCTGTTCCTACAGCCACCTTCGTCTTATTCTTGGGAGACACTTAATGTTGAGAACTTCTAGTCACTACTGGTAGCAGAGGTGTTCTCAGAGCAGAATAGCAGAGCACGGTGTCAAACCAACTTGCAGCTAGCACCTTATGATCAAACTGCACCACCCACTGCCTGTCCACTCCATGCCCAAAAACAACAGGACTTCTCGATTTCAAGGAACACCCACAAAAATACTTTTCCTATGACTGTAATTCCTTTACAAGCCCATCAGGGCTCTCAGTACAGTGGAACGTGGTTTCTGCTCGAACACAGGCTGTTCCTAATCTTCTCCAGAGGTATCACGCGGTAGCTCTGTCTGGCATTGCAGGATACTTCAGGACTCCTCCTTTATATGTCAGTTGATCACAGTACAACGATCCCTCTGTGAGACATAGCTCAGAAAAAGGCAAATGACAATTTAGGGCGTGTCAAGCAAGGTACTTCCAGTGAAGAGGAAAGAGCAACAGCAGCGTTTCTCTGGAGTATTGCCTGCAGTACTCCTCACCCCTCAATTTCAGAAACGTGAACTGAAATTTAAACACACGCAAAATGACAGAGGGGGTGGTGGCAGTGATGGAGGAAGCATCTTGTCTTTCTAGAAGACAATAAAAGAACTTGGGTGTTTTAAGGTAGAAAACTAGCCCTTCATTATCCTCTTCCCCTCCTCCCACAGACAGGTGGTCAAGAAGCCAAAGGGCAACGAAGAAGAAATAAAGTGCACGTGACTATGTTAATATTTAAAACACTCGAAGACGGTCATTAGAGATGAAGCTCTGGATCAAAGGCACAAGGTTCATATCAAAGCAATGGATGAAAAAAAAAAGAAAATAAATAAATAAAATCAAACTATTTTTATAATGGTACTTGAGAAATTTATGAATGGGATTCTGTGATGCGGTTCCCTGAAATAGCAAAGATTTGGACATGATGACCCAGGAGTTCCTGAAAGCAGCTGGCACGGAGGCCATGCACACACAGAGGGTTTCCCACTATTTTCTTTCCCTTCCTGTAAGATGGGCTTTGCCTTTCAAGTTACAAACAGATTTCGGCATGAAGGCAGTGCGCCTCACAATAGGACACGGATAATGAATATTCCCCCACAAACAACAATTCTACCTAGAAACCCAAATGGACGTTTGCAAACCCCGTTGGCCAAATGCCTCTCTTCCACTACTGTCTTCTAAGACATATTTTCTCTTATTTGTTTTCATTTTTGTTGCTCTCCTCTTGGCTTTAGGCTGTATGATACACACTTTTCTTGCAAAAAGATGCTTGAAAGTGGATAAGGACTCCAGGTTCGGCTTTTCCAGCCCTGCACGGAATTACATGTTCCCTACAACATAAGATATTGTACATTTATGCTTAGTTTGTGACTCCTAGACCCTTTTCTGAGGAACTGGTATTTAACCAGCTAATTATTCCTACCCAGATGGAGTATTTTGCACTTGTCTGGTTCTCATCCCAAGCCATGGGAACACATCCTCTTCCGGGAAGATAAGCAACAAGAAGTCTTGTTTAATAATGTCAGATTTAAGGCTGTTAGTACCAGATCCATAACTCCACAGTGACATAACACAAACTGCTGAAGGGTAAATACATTCCTTTTATTGGTTCCAGTTTCAAAAAAATTTTGGTGGGGCAACAACATGGCATCGGCAGGTTTTATTTTAGATCTATTGTCACCTGTCTTGCCATGGCCAACCTGAAGCTGGCAGAGAGGAACAAAGCTACCATTAACTCCTTTGGGTGCTTTGAGGAGTTGGATAGAAATTCAAACCATATGTGCCCGTACTGACAGAAAACCAAAGCGGTACTTTTGAGCGACCTGACAGTACACAGATCCCACATCTGAAATTGTGGAATCGGGGCAAAAGTTTGGTTTTGACATAGTAAAACTCAGCTTCATAGACACTGGATGAGATTCTTCTCCGTAAACATGAGAGCACATCTGATGCAAGATCAGAAAGAGAACTTATGGTAACACATACGCTAATTATACTGAAAAACAATCAGTGCTCCAGAACAGATAATAATGAGAAATGAGCGCTGCAGGAAACTTTGATGTACTTCTTAGATAACTGTGGTACTTTAAAACTGGATTCAGTTCAAACATTTAAAACATCTCAGTCCGAGATCTACATTTCAGATTGAGAATGTGTTGATGCCCAACTAGATTTTAAAATAAATACATGGTGGAGCAGAACACAAACATGGATTTTAAAAAAAAACACACAAAACAACCCCCTCCGGTTAAAACTCTCCTGTTCGAACAGCTTTGAGGCCATTTCTCCTTCACGTAAGCTAAATCCAAATGCAAAATTTTACTGAACTCATTCTTAATAATTCAGTTTGCAACCTGGATTGGCTGAGTTGCATGTTGACTCAGTGCAATTTGAGTCACGGGTACAACCCGGGTCAGACTGCTAGCTCCTGCCCCTTGACTCCAAGGCCTGCTTTAGAGAGAAACTGAAAATAAGTACAACACAGGGCAAAGCACATCAATCCTGATCGAGGAAAACAAACCCATGCATATTTAAGCAGGTCATTTGTCTTGCTGATGCTAAGTGATCTCAGGCTAGATAGGTCTGGTTCATTACCGACTAACTGGTAGGACCAAGACAAAAAGGTATTTCCAAAAGCATCAGTGTTCCAGTAGTGACAAGGAGGAGGAACAGCAACACAAAGCAAAGGGACAGAAATTTTGGGTCATTCAAGCTTCTCTGAACATACCATTTTTTCTTATACTCCCATACAGCAGCAAAATATTTTTCTATAACACCCTTCACCAGAAAGTCACCTGAGACGAAACCAAAAAGACATCTCAAGTTTTTCTAAGACTGGAACTGAATGAAATAAGTGAACACAAAAGCCCATCACAGGGAGAAAAAAAAACAGCAACAGATATCAATCCCTCTATTTAAACAACAAATAACATCCATGTGATACACTTTGTTTTCAGTCTCAGCAGCCAAGCCACAGAAGTGGGTTTTCTCACTGTCATTATGTGACTTTGATGGCCTCAGGTGTCACAAAAAAGCCCATATGATAATCTTCAATATACCATGAAAATTCTGGAAAAGATATTAGCAACACAATAATTCTTCTCCACATTTCCCCTCTATATTTCCCATATCCTTAATTTTAAAATTCCCGTGAAAGCCCCAGCTGGGTGCATGGAGAGCACAACTGGAACACGTCTATGAGCTCCACAAAAAATTAACATAAAGACACATTTTTACAACACCCTATATATAAACTACAAAACAGCGTGTGCTCTCAGGATTACGTGCCAGTGCCTATTGGACTGTTTATGAAATTTGTGATTACATTTCAACTCTTCAGAGCACGGAGAAGAGCCCATCTTGCTCACCCATCACCAAGAGTGGTTTTAATTACATGGCTAAAGGGAGACCAGGTGAGTGTGTAACAGCTCCAGGGACGAGTGTAACACATGAGCAGACCGTCTCTTGAATGGGATTACTCATGTGGCCCAAGTTATATACATTCTCCTTGAACTCCAGCTTTCCAAAGTTAAGCAAATGAACCAGCAGCTCTCATTAACCCAGCCAACCTTAAGGACATTTGAACTGAGGGCACAGAGTGGGGCATCAAAGGGGAGACAGGGTGCTCTCAGTTGCAAGTATGCGTGGGCTTACTGCCACCAAAACGTCCCTACATGTGTTTCCATCGTGTTCTTTGCAAGACAGCTGCTGCCCACTGGCACTGCCCAAGTGTTTAATTACATGGAGTAAGCGTTGCAAGCCCGCTGCTGCCTGCACGCCGAGCCGTCAGCACGGCCACCACGACAGGGACCCTCTTGCCCCAGACGACAAGACACAGACCACAGTGGTCACCTGCAAGGTGGGTCCTTCCCAGCACCTACACAACTCATTTACTGCCAGAACCCATCCCTTGCCCTCAGTGAAGCTTTGGTGCCTATCTTCCAACGCAACGTTTCTGAAGCCACCCAAAGAAGCAGCGTATGAAATTTGAACACATACCTCTACAAACGTCGGTTTAACATGCCCTTTCCTTAAGAGGCAAAGGAATCAGCTCTCATTTTATTTTCAGGGTGCAACAGCAGCTGGTACCAAGGAAAACAGAGGTGGAAATACTTTTCTAAAGCCCTTTCCAAAACATTTGCATCTCCATGCTGGATGACGTACCGTGTCCACACACTTCGTGACCCTGGGAGCAGAGAAGGGTTTTCGCATTTCACAACCCATCAGGAGTCAAACATTTTCAAGTGAAGGGGCAGCCCGTGTTTCTTTCAATCAATTACCTGCCTACTTGACCTGAGTTACAGCAAGTGGGAAAATAGGGCTTAAAAATCCTACAGTTCATGAGTCTTAAGATCCAAATTCATTTGAATGTATAGATCAGGTGAGAGAGCATCTTCCCCTCTTTCCTAACAAAGGGTCCCTGCATCCCTTGCTGCAAACTCCCAGGCAGCAATTCCTGCTCACACGGCAGTTTTAAAGAAACCATATCAGAGTGCCTCCTCTGTTTATAATTATAGCTTTAATAACATTCAACCCCCCTTCTATTTTTCCTTCCAGGCTCCCTTTTTGGCCTGTTCTCAGTGACGGCCTTTCACGGACATTTCCAAACTGTAACACATACTTTGGTGACTATCACTTTCACTTACTCCAGACAGATTTTTACTTGATGGCTGCTGCCCCGCCAGAAAAATAAAAGCCAACAGTCTGCAAGTTATTCCCTCAAAAAGCATTATAAAGGAAGTTTAAAGGATAAGCTTCTCTTCAGTGCTCCCAGAAAGGTTCAGTGTAGCAGCAGGTTTAGATATCCACATACACACCCATCTGTTCACTTTTTCTGGATTTTTTGATTTGGTTTAAGTTTTACATGCATCAAGTAAGGAATGACAGGATCATTTTAACCTGTAAGATTGTTGCGTAAGTTAGGGTGGAAAGAAATAACACTACCAAGTCCAAGGAAAGGCAAAGGCTGCACGTAGCAGACTCACAGCTGACTGACCAAGTGTTTAAGCAAGAGGATGGTGAGAATGGAGCAAAACCTCCTGATGAGCTAAGGCTGGTACTGCTGTATGATCCCTGCCTCTAAAACCACAGACAACTGAAAGAAAAACACTTTCTTTATGCAAGGGCTCAGAAATGCTACAGTTATAACCCTCATGGTCCAAGTTCATCATTTTACTATACAAATTCAGTGAGGCAAGATGGATCTTTTCCTCTTTTTTTTTAGCAAAGAGTTCCTCAATCCTGTGCTGCATCACCCAAATTTACCCACTTTCCAGAGCTTTAAAAAAAAAAAAAAATCCCCTTCCTCCCAGGTGCAGCCTCTCTGGATGGCTGTTATGTCGGTCCCAAGAGGATTCTTAGATTTCTTCTGGTCCTGAGTTCTCCATCCCAAACGAGCCAGCCCCAGCCACTGCACAGCTGCCCAGCTCTGCCTCACCGCCCCTGCCCAGTGCCCTCCGACCACGGGAAACTATAGGAGACAAGGGCACTTGGCATCTCTTGGGGTGCTCAGCCCTGGGATGTATTCAGTGCTGGATGCAGTGAGAGAGCAAAGCACCAGCTGCTGGCACCAAGCACGCTCAGGCACTGGTTAGCAAACCAACTCTATTTTTTGGAGATCTCAACGTTTAAATCTCCTTTTGGTCAAAAGTACTGTTCAGATAATCTACATTTTTAGGTATCTGATCCACCATTGAACAGCCATAGGGTTTGGGAGTCTGCTCAGTCATGCCAGGGAAGGCTTGGGGTGTGCAGGGACCTAAGGGCTGCGCCTGACCTCCACCAGCACAGCTCTGCACAGGATCACCCATCGATACTCTCAACTGCTCACCTGAGCAAAGAACAACACACATCCAGACAGAGAAAGAAAAAAAAAAAAAAAAAAAAGAGGAAGAAGAAAGAGAACAGACGCAAAATTAAACAATCGACCTTAAAATAAACTCTGCAGTATTATCTGTCTCTTGTCAAAAGTTATTAGGGAATAAAAGTGACAGACTGT
The DNA here is from genome assembly GCF_000699245.1 of Pterocles gutturalis. Lineage (NCBI taxonomy): Eukaryota > Metazoa > Chordata > Aves > Pterocliformes > Pteroclidae > Pterocles > Pterocles gutturalis. The sequence goes on along the minus strand of NW_010145873.1, from coordinate 14,339 downwards.
CTACTAAGATACATCCCATGTCCAAGTGACATACCTGAAACTTTTCAGAGGTTTCCCTCTGTTGATGTGTCTGCTTATCCTTAGTGCCCATATGTGTTACATTGCTGTATATTCTTGTATGGTGGAAGTACTTGATTTATTTGTTGAAGGTAAAGAACATTTTTCCCCACCTAATTTTACTCTTCTGATGCAACAGGTCTTTGTCTCTTCCCCACATAAAACAGAGAAGTCCTCGACTAAAACCAGATTCCACATTAATTATTTTTCCTTGAAAATAAAGTCAATAAAACTGGCAAACATGAACAAAAACGGAACTGATCTATCAGAGGACTGTAAACGGATTTTCCTTCACTGCACATTCTTCACATGAAAAAATTACCACTGGTCAATATTAAAACCAGACGAATTACGTGGTGCTTTGGTGAAAGAGAGGATAAAACAACTCATGTGGACAAGTTACAGGAATGGATAAACAGTCCAGACAGCAATTAGCTTTTGGGAACTCGGTGTCTGCTCTCCAGCCTTGGCTGAATGTTGCAAGGAGGGTCTCTCTATAACGTATTGAATCAAAACTCAGAAAGCAGACTTGGTCAACTTTGAGGGCTGTTTGATGTGGTTGTGGATCGGGTACATTCCCATGAAGTTTTAATTCTGATTAAAGCTGCAGAAGGGTAGTGCAAGGACACCAGGAGAGTTCAGGGGAAAAGTTCTGTTCTGGGGGTAATGTGGAAAGGGTTTTCTATGTGGTGTCAGCATATAGTATCACCAAAAACATTCCAAGAGATTAAAAAAATATTTGCAGTTTAATATCTGTATTTTTTTTTCTTAGAAGAAACAAACCAAGCAAAGTGAGTTACAGCTAGTGAAATAGAAAGCATACGGATAATGGGAAGGAGGAAAGAGGAAGAGAACCAGTTCACACTGAAAGGTGCACCCCAGGGGTGCAATTACACACGAGCTGAACTAAGTCTAAGCGAATGCAAGTTGTGTGTCAGAAACCTGTCTACACCATATCAGCTTGAGAGATGGAGAGAAAGATCTTATCTGTTTAACCTTGGCAAGAGCAGAGTAAGCACAAATTTTTCTTGTGCTTCTTCATCTATTTGTTGTTGGGAACATCTGAAACTCTCTTTTCCATACTGCGGATATATAAGTTTATTTTCATTAAACACAACCTGAGTGATGAGAAGGTAACCCAACAACAGCAAAGCATTTCTTACCCAACACCGTGATGAATCCACAGCCTGGGGTCCCGGGACACCCTGAATTTCTAGACTGTTGCTCAGAGAATCCCAACACCAACACAACATTGTTCCAGAGGACTGTATCATCGAGGTTTAGAGTTGGTACCAAGTCAACCAGAAGAGAAAAATGCCTTCAGATAACAAAGAAAAATCTCCAGCCTTCCCAAAAGCAGTGCAGGAGGAAGTTCATGGCTGAACCCTCAGAAACCCCATGGTCATGGAGAGTTTCAGCATTTAATATGGTTTAGATTAAAATCCTATCTGCCTCCACAACTTCGATGAAATTTTTGTTTTCTGCGTCAAGGCTGAAACCAATGAACTAAAACAAAGAACTTGACACGTACAGTCTCCAATATACAAACAACCGACTGTTTCCATAGAAAATTAGAGAACAGAGAAACTGAAGTAACTCTAAAAAAATGAATTCCTAATTTTGTAATAAAGGCCACATGGTCCGCTGAAGCAAGCACAGAACCAGAGAGGCATAAATGGTTAGTTTTAACCAAACACCACTACTGATTTCATCTGCGGCTACATGCATTTTTGTCTTCATCTCAGGACACATTCTGGTGTCTCAGTCAGGGGGAACTGCAGGGCTCACCACCTTACTTAGCAGAGCATTTGGGGAATTAATTATTGAGCACTTAATCACATCAAACAGCGAATGAACTGACTCCAAAGCAGGAGTTCATGAAAAACACAAAGCAAAAACAACACCGCCATCCGAATTTTTGTGGTTGGATTTGAATCCCTTATCTGTACTCACCAGAACAATTCTGGTCTGGGTTGCGCACAAACTTCTTTTTTCTTTACACCAAACTTGAATACAGTTCAACAAAGCAGAAAATTATATAGAAATGCCATTTGAAATGATATTACAAACACCTTTTGCGAGATTCTATCCCTATTACATCAGACTATTGATTCTGCCCTACTGTGGGAATAAACCGATACTCTGAACCCCATCCTGAAAATATCACAAACCCGAACTCAACCTTGCCTCCACTACCCATCCTTATTAGCAAAAAGTCACTGAACAATAATGATGCCATTGTAAGTTCATGCAAGGAATAGTATTTGCAAAGGTTTTGGATGCGAGCTGCAAACCCATTTAGTAAAAAATATTTTATTGTGGAAAAGGATGTGGAAACAGAAAAGAAGTACAAATGATAAAGAGACCTGAATAGAAACCCCACAGTTATAAATGGAACAGTTGCTGTAAGCAGATCGTTCTGTATATCCACATCTGTTCCAGTTCAAAGCAGTTCATGTGAACCAGGGGGAGAAACTATTTTTTCCTTTAGCTTCACTGCTGCAAACCTATCTGCATTCCGGCCAGGGCAGCAAGTAGGAAGAAGGAGAAACCACCATCGATGTACTGGCTTAAGCCAAATTTCAATGAGATGGGGCTGCCACTGACATCTCTTCTCGCCTTTCCCCATTTTCCCCCCAACCCAATATTAAAACGCATTGAGAAGAGAGCAGCAGCATTTGCAAATATTTATGGCAATTTGTTTTGCTCAAACCAAGGCATCTGTAGCTTAACAGAGTTTTTGTTAAGCTACAGATGCCTTGGTTTGAGCAAAACAAATTGCCCTAAGTATTTGCAAAAACTCTGTTTTTGTTCCTTTACTCACAGATAGTTTCTGTTTCACAACTGGGCCTTCTGGGGCCACTTTGATGATAACGTGGGAAAAGCAGGCAGAACAGCCAAACAGGGAAATAAATATATAAAAATAACAAGACTGCTCCAGGACTCATTCAGGTTCCAGAGGAGCTCAAGTTTCCTGCCTGTGGATAGCTGAAACTCCCAGATCAGCCTCTGTTTCTGTAATATCCTCTTTTCTCCTCCTTTTGAATCTTAAATATTGAAAAGAAAAAAAAAGAAAAAAGAAAGCAGCTGACAAAAGGATGTGGTGCAAAGAAACAGAAAGCGCAACGGTATCAAAGCTGGTAAAGGGTAAAAGCTGAAATGAGCTCTCTGCTCTGGTCTGACAGCAATACCCAGCTCAGGGAAGGGACATCCCCCTGTCATAATCTGGTTATGAGAAATCATGCTTTTCCTACTTACATTATTAAGTGACAGCACGTATATGCCCTTCATGCAGTGCGTGATATTTAATTTTTTTTTTTTAACATTAGGTTGTCCACGCTGCTGTTGAAATATGTTTGCTGGGGTCCTTGATTTTATTTGCCACCTGCAAAACGTGAAAGCTTCCCGCAAACGAGTCTCTGGAGGCAGCTCTTGCTACTGATGGACTATGTGCTCGAGTCAGTCAATACAGATCATTGCTGGACTGAAATCAATCGCAGGCTCCCAGGAACTGCTTTCACTGGATTTTACTTTAAAGATTTAGTGCTGTGACTGGTGAGATGCTGAACTCCTCAACTACTGTTAGACATGTGCTTCACTTCCAGAATTAAGACGGATGGCAAAACCTCTGCTGAATTCCAGAGCAGAGTTCATGAGAAGGCACCTGAAACACAAAGATTCTCCACTTCAACTAAATAGTTCCTAAAACCCTTTAAAAAGATGCACAAATAAAGGATTGGGACTGTATGGTGGAGAAAACACTGTGCAGGGTGGGAAGGGTGCTGCAGATTTGCCTCGAAAGCACTGAGGGATGGGAGCTGTCGGGACATGCTGGAGGGTCTCGCGCTCAGTTGCCCCCTTCCCACCAAACCCAAGGCTAGTGGTATGCTTAAGTGCTTCACTGGACGAGGGCCAGAGGGCACAGCAAACTGCAGGATACAGCCCCTGTGAGCTATTTTGAGAAAATATACTGAAGAGAAAGAGAAAAGGGAAAGCTTTCATTAATTTCTATCATCAAGACAACAAAGATCTTGTTTTGGAAACAAGAAGCTGGCTCTATTAACTGAAAGCTTGTTAGCAAGATGCTACAAGGAGAAAGTTTAAAAATTAAAATTCATTCATCGGCCATTTACAAACTATTAGCTTTAAAAGGCTTAAATTTGATTCCTGTGCCCCTGGTATGTAACAGAAGGTTTAAAATCTAAACCCAAAGCTATGTCTGCTCTTCCATTGGTAACTAGTACATGGTCTTTGGTTTTTATTATCCAGCTACTCAGTTATGTTGTCAGATGGACTTTAATGGTTCAGATTAATTAAAAATGCTTTATCGCAACACACAGAAGTGATTCCAGCAGTGTAAGAATGGCACTGGCGAGCACAATTTCTCTTGCAGTCAATGACCTGTCATTATCCTGTTTGAGAGACCAGATTCATCCTCAAATAAAAAGAATCAGTTGCACTTTTACAAAATAAGCTATTTCATTTAGGCCAGATTTTCCAGGGTGATGACACTCAGCAGTCCCCTGGAACACAAACAGCAGAGTGAATAAGCACAGCCCCACAGTCTGAACTCCAATTCTGAGCTAAGGAGCAGCCAGGACAATTTTACCCTGTTTAATCTGGGGCAGATACACGGTGCTCTACTTCTTCTGCTCTCACCTACACAATGCACATGGTCATATTCTGGACAAGTATTATCTTCTCTGAGCTGAATCCATTTCAAGGGAACTAAAATGGCAATTCTTGGTTTTTGTTACCTTTCAAATCCATAAATTCAACATATTCATTCTTGCCATATAACAAAAGTTCTGCAGCAGCCAATGAATGCAATGCAAAAGGAGCTGACGGCTCTCCTGAGGACTCACTGAAGTTTATGAAATCCTTTAAGATCTGTGGGTAAAAAAAATACTTTTCACTTCTAAAGCACATACAAAAGGGCTAGGACGTGATTTCTGTGTTCGGCCTTAGCCTCTTAACCTGGCTTCCCACCAGGTGAGCTAAAAGAGGATCTCCTGCACGTCCTCAAGTACAATTGTTCAGAAACAGGACCTGTTCCTATTCTGAGAGCCCAAACACCATCTTACATCTCAAGGTGCATGGAGTAAAATATTTCTACAAGGTGACTGAATTTGAAATACAAGTGTATAGCATAGAAATAGTTGACTCTCTTAGCTGAAGTATGTCCTTGCAACATCCCTTAGACTGTCCTCTTGTGCCTTGGAGCTGGTCTCAGCTATCTGACAAATGGATTACTGACAGTGATTGTAAAGATTAAGTAACCTTTCAAATCTGTAGTGTTGTCGATGTCAACACTAAACCCCAGAAAACTTCACAGAAAAATTGATGCAGCCTGCAAACACAACCCTGCTAGTACAGGGCTGATACCCACAGCCCAGAAACCTGTGACAATGGTGTGTTCTGGGCTATGGAATACTGTCCCTCTCTACTTACAGAAGACTTCCATTTAATTTACAGGAACTGCAAACATGGATCTGGGGGGGGTTATTGGTTTGTTGGAGCTTTTATTCCTTTTAATTAACTTGACATTTAGAAGTGAAGCACAGAAAACTTGTGCAATACCCTACACGGCAGCTCTCAGAGAAGCAGTCGTTTTCACCAGGCAATCCAACTGCAAGAACAGCTGAGGATGAAACTAAACAAGTGTGGTTACTAATGAGAAGAGAAAGAAGGGAAGGAAGCAAAGCTACTCATAAGATGCAAACCAGACATGGTGTATACAAAAACAGGAAAAATGTAGGTATTGGCAAGATCAGAAAAGATACATAGATAGGGGGGAGAGGGGGAGATGCTAGTTTTGGCTAGGGTAGAGTTAATTTTCTTCTGTTATCTTCCACTACATACAAGATCAAATGATGTATCCTAATATACTGCAAAGACTTTTAGCAGAGCTGAACTGAATGCATTTAATCACTTGAAACTGAAGTTAAGGATTACTCAATTTACGCCCTCTATACAATCAGTCACGCTGATTAAAAAAAATGGAATAAGTTGACACCGACTCTGCATTATTCTGTTTGTTAGCAAGTCTGCTTCTCCCACGGGACACAGTCAGCCCTATTAGCCATACCTCAACACACAGGTACATGTATACGGAGCTCCAAACGGCACAAATTCGTATTGTCCGCCATACCTTATAAGCTGTCTTTCCTATTTAACATACATTATAACATACAGATGTGCTGCTTAACAATGAAGACAGGTACTCCCAAGGTATGTTCTGGGAATGAAAATGATGCTTATCAGGTTTTAGGACAGATTACTTCACATTTCTAAAGAGTAAACAAAATTATAGCACATTCTGCTACTGTTGTACAGAACAGCTTTAATTTTTAGTAGGTAACCACCACAGAAAGGAGACCATTTCCTAAAAATCCCAATAATATTAATTTATTTTCAGATCTGTTTAATTTTATGATTGATTTGAGGCACACTATTGGTTTGAGGCTAAATTGACTCTGTGCCCTAGGAGACTAAATTTGTTAAAGTATGGTGCTTGAGCTGGTTAAATGACAGTAACTGTTGCTTTGGACGTTGGTCTGATCACACTTAGGGGTAGAGTGAGAGAAATAATTAGCTGTAATCTCACTTGGGTTTTATTATTTTAGTGATAAACTAACCTTAAAAATCCACTCTTCTATTTGTTTAACTCTTTGCACAGAGCTGCAAGATCTTACCACCCTGGAAGAAGAGGTAGAAAGTGACAGCAGGACAGCAGGCAGCCCTTCACCTCCACGCTGCCTCGTTCATGTGCGAGACCTCTGCGGCACAACCCCAGAGCCGGCCCTTTCGCTCCACCAGCCCCAGACTACAACTCCCACACCTGGCTAAAAATCTGGAAAAAGCCTGGCTCCACATCCTTACTTTGTGACTCAGGCTCATTTCTGTTTATACTCTCGTGAGTTGAAGAATGACGATGACTAGTAGCTATACAGATAAATAAAGTATATTAAGTCACAGGAAATAAAAAGGGAAAACCATTAGTTTATTTTTAGAAACCTGTTCTTGCCATTCATCAGAAAAAGAACACTTGAAAGTATGCAGCAAGATACAAGCATCTGGATGAGGTTTGCTGACCACATACCAACATTCAGACTACACACAGAGAACCATTTGCCTTCTTTAGCCCGGTCTCAGACTCTGTGCCAGGAACACAGGAGACAGACAATCATATAGTAGTTTCCACTAGCGAGCCTCGGGAAAGGGTGTTTGCACTGCCCATGCTCCAGCTGCTTCGACATGGTGTTAGTCGGATTCTTTCGGTGGTCCTGCAGCTGGTGTCTCCCTTCAGACACATCGTGGCACCAGCTGGTCGTAGAATCACAGAAGGGTTTGGGTTGGAAGGGACCTTAAAGCCCATCCAGTGCCACCCCCTGCCATGGGCAGGGACACCTCCCACCAGCCCAGGTTACTCAAAGCCTCATCCAGCCTGGCCTGGGATGGGGCATCCGCAGCTGCTCTGGGCAACCTGGGCCAGTGTCTCACCACCCCCACAGGAAAAAATGTCTTCCTAATGTCTCGTCTAAATCTACCCTCTTTCAGCTTAAAACTGTTACCCCTCATCCTATCAGAGTGCCTCCCCATCTTTCCTGCAGGCCCCCTTGAAGTACTGGAAGGCTGCCATAAGATCTCCCCCAAGCCTTCTCTTCTCCATCCCAAAATATTACACACACACCTTCCATCAAGTGTCCAGACCAGGTTAAACACAAGAGAACAGGTCTCAAGGTCCGCATCAGCTTCTCCATAAAAACAGACCATGCCAATGCTCACCAAAAACAAAGGGGTGATTTAATACTGAGCTGGATGCTCACCTCCCAAACACATAACAGCAAATGCAGCACGCTCACACATCCCTTCTTTTGCCTCCTCTTGCTGGGGTGCCAAAATAGCACGTGTACATCGGTAGAAAAACCTTCTCAGGACTATAGTCCTGCAACACATTGAGATGAATTTAATGGTATTTGCATAAAAGCTTCCATCTTTTGCAGGCTGCAGTAGATTTCTTCTGGGCAGTCATACCACAAGCATAAAGTCATACCATATTTTGAATTGTCGCCTGCCAAAATCCGGGAAGAATCTCAAAGCGCGTTCATTGAACATATCTTGCGGTACATCGCCAGCCAAGATGCTATAGCACAAATGATCAGACATAAATACAGAATAAATTTTTCTTGGACTGTTAATGCTGTGCTGGATGCATTTCTGCCACTGTCTTTACTTAAAAGCAGAAAAAACCTAAAACTCTGAGCAATGCTTAGCCCTGAAACTTCCACCTTGGCTCTTATTCCTCTTCTTAAGAACAATTATAAAACTCCCATAAACGAAGAGCTTTAAAATGTATTCAGAGGACTCTGCATTTGTTACTTTTATCTCTATGATGTCACTGAAGTCAGTATCTGCCCACTTTCCCGATTCACTTTTTTTAAAATGTGCCTGAATCTGCACTGGAAATGCCATTTAGTTGCCAACCTTTTCCCTTTTTTACTAACCAAGTGCTGCAAAATGTGTTTCCCTGTCCCTGGACAAAATTTTTCATAGTGAACCCTACTTATCAACACATAAATCCTGATTGCATATTCCAAGTTTGTTCTGCAAGCAGGACACGAGCTGACGTCAATGAAGATGTACAAGAGGCAACAAATATTTGCTATGTGTTTAGAAAACAAAGTTTTGTCTCATTCTAGTACATGCTCATCACATTTCTCCCTGTGCAGGATACAAATAAAGGGAGAGGTAAGACAGCAGGACTGGGAGCCAGGAATACATAACTTGTAACCACTGATGTCATGATATAAGTTAAATAATTTATTAGATGTAAGAAGAGCAGTTAATGTCTGCAAACCACTTAGCCTTTTCATAAGATTCCAGATTTTAAAACTCCCTTGGAGCAATTACAGTTGTGTGCAAAAAGTCAGAGGTGTTTGTGGCATTTTAAGAAAAAAAAGGTTCTGTTTTTCAGAGCTGCAGTCTGAAAGGACATTTTGGTGATTATATATATTATTAACACACCACTCACGGGAATAAGAATGTACATCCAGGTCCCAGCACAGATACAGAGCTGCCAAGAATAAATCAGATATGCAGATAAGGTAAGCATGCGAAGATACTAAAGAGGAATGGTATTGGATCTGGCATTACTACCATCTTTTTATCAGTTCCAATCTGGAAATCATTGCCGTAATGGCTGGAAGGACAGACTGCCAGTGGAAGGTTCAAAGAAGTGAACTGTGGGAGTCTGAAGAAGACAGAAAACACTGCCCAGCCGCAGAGGAGAGGCAGGGACAAGACATTGGAAACAACAAAGCGAGCTGAAATGGCAGAACCCGCGGTGCAGCAGAAAGAAGCAGAACAAACGAGAAGCCAGGATGTGCGCAGGGACACGGGTCAGCCGGCTGCAGAGAAAGGCTGAAGGATGCGGGGAGGTTAGGGGGCAGGGAGCAGGGCTGGCCCTCCCACCAGGATGTAGTACTACTTTCAGAAATAGAGGGATGACGGATACAAATCAAAGGCTAAACCAAATAAATATGAATCTTATTCCCTGGAGGGTATGTGGGCTAGCCTACGAAGCAGCAGCGGTGACTAATGCAACCCAGCATGAGGAGCTTTGCTTCCTGCATGCTCAGAGCCTCCCAAGCAAGGCAGCCGTTGTGGTTGTTTCTAAAAGGACTATGGATATACCATAAATTACCTTGCAGTGACAATGGAGACACCACTACCTTTTTTGCTCTTCAAAGTACTGAAAAAAAGTCGTGTGCCGGTAGACACATGACTCTGTTAACGTTCCTTAGATCTAACAGCGGGCAAAAGATGACTTAGCACCACTGAAAATAATACCATGACAGGGTCCCAGCAAAGCACAAAGGCTGCAAGCTCCTGAAAATCTGTAGTTTTTGTAAAGCCCCTCTTGGGGTTTGTACCTAGAACAGAACTGCGAGTCCCGACATAATCTCAAATTTGGCAGGAAACATGGGTGAGGTCGGGAAGGTGAATATTCCCATCCTGGCACACACTGTCCCAAGCTAAACTGCTTTTGCAGTCTCTGAAAGTAAGCAGAACTATTTCATGCCACTGTCACTAACTTGGCTTGTATAATAAAAATATGAGGATGCGTAGAAGTAGCTTTCCAGAATCCCTGAAAATGCTTGCAAGAAATAAATGGCTTCTGCTCATGGAGCTCATCAGTCTAATGGTTTACCTATACAGTGACCCAACAACTCTGTATGAAGTGAATGTTTGAGACCTGAAGTGTTTGGGACTCCCCATCATCTTGCCGAAGGATGATGCCAAGGACTTCGGCCAGGCCCTCCTCTGAAGCCTGCTCAGTGCTTTTGGCTTGCACAGATCTCAGCCCTCTGCACCAAATGAAGATCCAGCAGAGGATTCAGCCTTTCAGTGGGACAGGGCGAAGATTTACAAGTACCCGATAACACAGAGCAGGATGCCGAGCTCTGTGCAGAGGCTAACAGGATCTCTTTCTCAATAAGTCACAAACCTTGCTGCACGGTGTGAGCCGGCCATATATTTAGCACTGTGCTCTCAGTGAGAACAGCTTCTCCCTCCTCTGCCTCCTAGAGAAGTCTGTGTTTAGGCATGTATCCGAGGGTGGCTTGCTGAGGACCCGGCTGTGTAAGATGCCAAGCATGCCCCAGCCAGTGCTAAGTATCCCCACTAACACTGGCGGGGAGATGAGCAAACTTGGCATTTGACAGCCTTTCACACAGTAAAGTCCTGAAGTTCGTCATCCCTGTTATGGTCCCTTCCTTTCTTCCTTTTCCCCAAAGTGATTCTAATTTAAAGCGAGCCTTATTTTCCAACCACAGCACAGTCCCCAAGCATTTCCTTTTCTCCAAATCACCAGAATCCAAAGGGTGTAATTAAAATCAAAAGGGACATTTTTCCTTTCCTGATGCCAATAAATACTATTTCCCAGGGTTACTCTCCTGCCTTCTGCTTTGGCATGCTGCTTTTACCCCGTATTTCATGTCACATCCGTACAACTGCAGTGTGTAGCTGTAGAGCTACACGTACCTTACCAGCGCATCCACCCCATCCAACTCCGCAGTGCCCCATTTCCCACCACCTCGATGCTCTGGGAGAGCTCTCAGTGACTGACAAACCACCCTGCTTGCTGTCAGTCTCACACAGGACAAGGTAAGCTTCCCGCAGCTCTTCGGGGGACCGGGGCACAAGGCTGCAGTCCAGCACAAAGTCAGAGCTGTGGATGTGCTCATCCCCAGAAATTAATAAGTTATTACTACAAATTAAAATATTAAGTTCATGATATGCATGACTGCAAGTTACAGAGCTGGAAAAGAAGTCCTAATTAAATCAATATGGTTATTAGTCCCTTGTCATCTCTGATTAATTATTAGCTTAATATGCTTCATCATTTTCACTGGTAATGGAAATAGCTGCAGTGCTACCATGGGAAACAGGGTAATACATAGGAGAAACCTATGGAGCTGTGCTGGAAGTCCCAGCTACGGACCAAACAATGTCTTCCAGAGAAAAAAGGGGAAAATATTTCATTTCCTGAGGTGACAGTCTGATGACATTTTAAGTTGGTGACAAAAAACTTGCATGGTTTTCCAAGGGGTCAGATGTTCCCTTAGGAAATTTTTAATTGCCAAAATGCAGGCGGTAAAATCTTGACTCCTAATCCTGTGCTTAGTCCTGAGCACTTGTCCCAGTGCCTCTAAGGCTTTCTCTGGAGTGACAGGATATCACCGTGGTCCTTTCAGAAGCCAACATGCCAGTACCTTTCCTCAGAGCCCACCCCAATCCTGACCCTCGCCCCATTTTCATTAGATGCTCTCGTCACCCCAGAACATATGGAAGGAATTGGCACAAAATAAGCTGGCAGCCATCAGCTGCAGTGTCTGGGTCCTCAGGGCACAGATGTAGCTGAGGACACCTGTCCTTTCATGCCACCAAAAGAGCCAAAAATAATGCACTGAGGTCACTTCGACCAACTCCTTGCTTGTGAAAAGTAAAATAGTGCTTTGGATGTAGGTAACAGAGTATTTACCTGGGGCTAAGGGGAATTTAGACTCCCCTTCATTTTCCTCTCTTCTAGCATCCTTGCACTGACCCCAGCTTTTCCCTAACTCCTTGCAACAAGCCACTTTCCTTAGCTGTCTGCAGGGGGTTTTCTGGGTATAAAGACCATGTAAAAACATCAAAGACAGGTTTCCATATGCCTCTGCAGCAGTAAATGCAAAAGTTCCCAAAGAATTGGATAGGATTTGGACCACAACACATGGATCCACTATGTAATTAGACAGGACTTTCATCTTATAAACAGCCTTTACGAACAAGCTCTTTGGGATAGGTTATCAATAGAAATACAAACATGCACTTCCGAGGACAAAACTGGTCCTTGAACTCATTAATGAAGCTGCTACACAGTGTTCGTGCTGCTACTGGGTGATTCAGTAAATTAAACAGAGAACGTAACTGTAAAATACTACTATGTAGAGTTTCTCAAAGATAAAGAGCCGCTCAAACAATTTCTCAGGTCTCCCACCCTATCACTGCGATTACCTCCTGATAAATCACCACCTGCCCTGTGAGTAATGGTAGAGCTTTCTCATGCCATTTTATCATTTCGTCCTCTCACCGATATCTCTGTTAATGTACTGCGATAACACCTCAGCTTCCCATGCTTTACTTGCTTTCCACGTCAGTTTTGAAAAGCTCTAGCTCCTTCTTATTTTAATAAGTTCACGTGGGACAATCAGTGGCACACAGAAGCCACTTGTCCCCCAGAATTCAGCTATGAAGCCCAGCTGCTTTGCAACAGACATTAAAGAAATAGTTTTCTTTTCATTCTGAGCGCTCTGGCCAGCTTAAGGTTTGATGCGAGTACAGCATTTCTTTTAGAAATGGGCTGAACTCCAGTGAAATATTTGGCCATTTAATGAGTAGACTCTAGGATAACGGTTTTCGTGGGAATGCAAAAAGAGGGAGTAAAGAGAAGGGCTCCCCGTGCTATTCTTAGCTGCAAACAGTGAGATTTGGAATTTTGATTGTAAAGCATGGAATTTATAAGTGGTGCCATGCTAAATTTACTTCATTTGTATATAATTCAGCTGGATAAGCAAATGTGTTCCAGTATGTTCCTGGTTAGCATCTCAGTCCTAGTTTTATTGTCTCTAAACTAGTAGAAAAATGCGTTCAGTAAATACTGCTTGTAAAATTTGTGTCTCAGTGTGAGCGCATGAAGGTTTTATATACACAGTGTGTGTGCATGCAGATTTTATATAAATGCATATGTGGGTGCACATGCATGCACACAGACCCTGAGCTGTGATTTATTTCTAGAGGGAAGCCAAGGAAATTCCCACCCCCTACCATTTAAGTGAGCTGCTCTTTGGCTCTAAACACTCTGTAACTTCTCAGCCAAGGAATGTATTTTCCCCTTCCAATATATATATATTATTTTGCTGCACACATTAGTTAATGATACAGAGATACATGATTTAGCCAGTTCTGTAAAAACATCACTGACAACCTGAGACAGACCCATTTCATTTTGTAAGAGCTTTTTTTTTTTTTCACTTATCTTCCGCAGCACAGTGTGAATTAACAGCAATCATCAGCTCAAGGATTTATCTCATATACTTTGTACTCCAGCAATTTTTCATAATTAGATTGTCTTCCCAGGGTTAAACAAGCTTTTAATTACTATATTAATGTAGGCAAAAAAGGACTTTACACTTTTACGCTTTTGAGGGAGCGGGGGAAAGGGGGTAAAATGGGCGACAGCTATTTTATTTCACTGGTACTTTGCACAGATTATTCCTGGATTTTTAAAAATAGGCGATGAAATGCTAATAATAAATCTCTTATCGGGGCACTCGGAGTTGGGGACGAGGCGAGCGGCTGCCCTCAGAGCCCATTTCCCAGCCAGGCAAGAGGGTACCCCTGGGGGCGCACCCCAAACCCGCACCCCATCCCCGCACCTTCCCCTCCGCGGAACACTTACGTGGTCCCCAGGGCGCAGCGGGCGGCAGCCTGCGCAGGTGGATCTCATCCTTATCCATCTCCTATCCGAGCACCTTTTTTTTCCAGCCACTTGGTACCAAACTGAACTTGCCAGGATCCCTCCTCCTCCTCCTTTTCCTCCTCCCTTTCCCCCCCCTCCCTTCTCTTTTTTCGGGGAGGGCGCGTTCATCCAGCGAGCGGTCACCGCGCAGCTCCCCGCCACCCCCCGGCCACACTTTAAATAAGAGCCCGCCGGGAGCGCAGCCCTCCGCGGGGAC
>NW_010145872.1:2176-19106 GCF_000699245.1 Pterocles gutturalis | reverse complement strand
CCCGGCTCCCCGCGTCACCGGGACGGGACTCGCCCAGTCCACCGTCCGGCCCGTGGGCTGATGCGCAGGGGAAAGGCAGGGCCGGGCGTGTATCTGAGGCTGGGCCTTCACCGTTTCGTCCTTTTTCATCCCTCTGTCAGATAATTGTAGAAGGTAGGAGCTAGTAAGTTGGAGTTGGGTGTTGCTGCAGTAGGTCAAGCTGTTTTGACCTCTGAATCAGCCTTTTTTTGGTTATAGTATTGGACTTTCAGTGGGTCTTACCCTATGCATGTTTCTGTTTAGTGTAACTTTATTGAACAAACTTAAGTAAGTATTTCTTTTGCTTGTTATCTTTCAAACAGCTAGTATATTTTAAAACAGCTGTTCTCTGTTTAAGCTGTTTTAAAAAAAAATTGTGCATTACAGAGTACTGGTAGTTTAGTTAGACAAATTTCGGTTAGAGTTTTACGCTAGGGGGATAGGCAGTCTGTCTCTTCAGAGTTGTTTCAGTGTGGTTTTGTTATGACTTAATAAAAATGCCACTATTTATACTGACACTTTATTCCTGAAGTACTTGCCTTTCAGCAGCAAGTGAAGAGGTGTGCAGTTGAACGATGAGCTGGGAGCTCAGTGCAGAGAAGGCAGCTCAGACTGCTCATGGCCTTGCTCAGCACAAGGCCTGCGTGATACAGCCTGGCTTGTTTACTGTGAGGCCCTGCCAGATTTAAGCCTGTTCGGTGCATTTGGGGAGTGTTGCATCAAAGCTAAAAAGCTCTTCCGGAACTACAGAAGCTCTGAATGCAGCATATGCGCGTTCTGCAGTGCAGTCACTGCTAATGCCCCTCTGGCTACCTGCCAACTCAAGTTGGCTACCTAGTAAGACAGCTCTTATATCTTTTTGTCTGTAGCACAGCTAACAACTTGCATGGACTGTACATAAAAGTTTATATTAATTGCTGTACTTGGCATCCCTTAGTACTTCTGATGGCTTATAAATCCTTAATGTGCTAGAGAAAGCAGTTGGTATTAAAATGCTTAAACTCATCCCCTTATCATAGTACTTGCGTTATTCTTGTTGTAAGGCTGTTGGAAGAGCTTTTGGAGTTCAGCAGTAGAACCATTTGTTTATTAGGACATAATTAACTTTCTGTGTTTGGAGATCTGTAGAACTCTGGAAACTAATTTGGAGTGTTGAGTGTTCACTTGGCTGCTTCACTGGTCATCCTGTCAGATTTCTTAGCTCTTATATTCAAGTGGTCTTCTTAAACTTTTTCTATGGCTGCAGTTTTAGCAGCTCAAAGCTTATGGGGATGCAATACTATTTTTAAAGGTGTTGGGTGTTGGTTTTTTTTTCGCATTACTGTGATTTTAATGGGAAATGAGCTTGAAAAACTCTTTGAACATCTGTTTTGCTGATGCTCTTTGGTAGATCATATTGATGATAATGCTTTTTTAGAATTATTCTGCAAGAATGTAACTTGTATGCCTCTTAAGGAAAACTTGGAGTTTTTGCACTTCAGTTGTCAGGTAGAAGTCTTCTTCCAGCAAAGTAAGAAGATGGACATCCATGCAAATATTTCACAGGCAGAGTTCCTCCAGAAGCATAGACTAATTTTTTTATTAAATATTGATATGGCTTGGTAATGTATATCCTCTTGAAATTGCCTGTACATACAGTGTACTTAAAATGTGTAAATACATTTATTTGCATCATTTGCTACATATGAGGCCTGTACTTAGACAGAATGTATTTATCCTACATTTTCTGAAACTTCTGGAGACTTTGTTCTGCATTGTGGCCTCAGTATGTTTGTTTGCTTTTTTTTTTTAACCTGCCAACTTCATGACAATACTAACTCAGTTATGCAAAGCAGTCAGGAGCTTAGCTTACATGGGTGGCTTGTTCTGTCTGCTTATTTATAAACACATTGTAAACCTTGCTTTTTGGGGCCTGTGCAGTTAATAAGTCTTGGTGTGCATATAATGAGTTTCTTTCTGTCTTATCTAGGTTAGAGCCCTCTCTCTTATGTGAAACAAGAATGTAGCTAATGATGTAGTCTTTATTTTACTAAATGGGCCAGCTTGTCTTGTCTGTTTTCTTCTCTACTCATTTGAGGATGGGGAGGGAGGAAGTCCCTAAAATCTTGAAAACTCCCAGCTACTTTGATTACAGTGGCTCTCATTATTGGGAAGTTTGCTTTCAGTTTTGAAAGGAGGAACTCAGATGTGAGATTCTGAATTCAGCTATGAGCAAGGAGGTAGTTTCAGTTGGCTATGAGAAAACTGTGAAATTGGAAGATAAACAAGAAGAATCTGAAGTGCTCCATTTCAACAGTAACTATGGTGTTGCAACTTTTTTTCTTTAGACAAATTTTGGTTTGCCCTTTTTTCAGAATTTGAGATTGCTGTTTCTGCCATGTGTTCTCCTGAATATCTTGCTACCTTGTATAGGAGTGCTTTAGCATGTTGACTAGACTATGCGTGCCCTTCAGAAATTAAGTTTTTATGGTTTCCTAAATGTAAGTGGCGGTATGCTTTAGGCTTATATGTGAGATTTGTGTCTGTAGTGAACAAAAATAGTCTGGTTTTCCAAAAAATACAATGTGAATTTTGCTTATTAAAATGTAAGTATGTTTGTAGAGCTACTGAAATGGGAAATTCAGTTTGATTTAGTGTAAATTAGATAAAATAGAACCAATCAATGTTCAATTTTGCTAGCAAAATATTTTGCTTCTGATTATACCTGTCTTTGCATGTTGTAGAGTTTCTAGGCTATTCTGCTTGATTTTGTTCTGTCATGTAGCATATTGGTGCTAAGAAGATAAAAAGCGGTTCGTATTCTTTCTGTAAGTCTGTCTGGGCTGTTTTTTCATGGTGAATTCAATGCACAAATATTCTAGACACTGAAATTCTTCCTAATTGCAGTGTAGTATCTCTGTTTTCAAGTAGGCCATCAGGATAGCCTAAATTTAAGTTGGGGCCAATATTTGCTAAAAATAACTCTAAAAAAGTAAAACTTCTATGCTTTCTGGAATTCAAAGCAGGTTTCTTAAACCAAAAGGTACTGGAATAATTAATTTGCAAAGGCATTGCTTCAACTAGTTTAAAATTTGATTTTTAATTGTATTCCAGATTCTTCTGAGTTGTACTTGAAGCCGCCAAAATGGTTTTAGCAGATCTTGGAAGAAAAATAACATCAGCATTACGCTCACTGAGCAATGCTACAATTATCAATGAAGAGGTATGTAATATGCATAGCATGCCCCATCCCTGGAGGTGTTCAAGGCCAGGCTGGATGAGGCTTTGAGCAACCTGGTCTAGTGGAGGATGTCCCTGCCCATGGCAGGGGTTTGGAACTCGATGATCTTTAAGGTCCTTTCCAACCCAAACCATTCTGTGATTCTATGTACATGTGATGGCACTAACATTTAGAAAGCCATGTTCTGAGAAAAAGTTATCAAAGGCTGATGAGAAGCTTGAAGTAGGTTGATGTTATCCCAAGGCTCTTTTCTTCCTTCAAGTAAAATTTCTAGCAAGAAGCTTTAACCCCTGATAGTACTGCCAAAACTTAGAACCAGATTTAGACATGTATAATTGCTTTGGGTATAGTGGGTCCCATGGTCAAAGGCTCCTTGAACCTGGTGGCTATACTTCTGGAGATTAGCATTGTGAGGAGGTGAATGCTGGGGGAGGCAATGTATGTCTAAGTTTGGGTGGAGGATAGGCTGTGAGACTACCCAGAGTACTCTGATTTATGTGTGTGCGTGCACAGCTAGAGATGCTTACTAGGCTGCTAGAAGCTGAAGCGTGGAAGAAAAAATAGCACTCAGTGTAAACCTTGCTGTCTGAACTGTGAGGGTTAAGTTCTGTTGTTGCCTTTATACTAAAGCCAATACAGCGTGTGGTTCTGGAAGCTGTTTGACTTGGTATAGTCTGTATTTTTTAAGAATTTGAAATTATAAATAAATGGTTTCTGTTGTGTGGACTGAAAGGCAAGCTGGAAAACTAACTGATGTGATGGTTTAGAAGTATGTCTGGGTAAATAAATTGCTAGAAACTTTTCAGGTAAGCAGACAGGTGTCTTAAAGTAACCAAAAAGTAGGCTTATCAAGGATTATAGGGTTGGAATTTGTGTGTAGAAAGGTTTTAACAAATCTTCAGTTGTCAGACAACAAATCCTTAATTGAATAAAATATAGCCCAATTAATCTTTTTCAGCAGTAGAAATTTTTCTCCTGCAAGGTCTCAAGCTGTCCAAATGAGGCCATTTGTGCAGGTGTTACTTTCAAAAAATATGTTCACTTTGAAAAGTCTTAGAACTACTAAACTAGGTTCCTAGCTGAGGCACCTGTTTGCCTAAAAGGCATACCCCAGAGCAGCAGTCCAGTTTTTATTGAGAATGCAGATAGCAATGTGTCCATCTTTGCATTTAAGAAATACTTTTATTTACGGAGATTGTTTTGTGCGGAGATATTTGCTCGTGGCTTTTTGTTACAGCTGTCTGTAATGAGTACCCGTAGGGAAGTTTAGGAAGTCTTGCTACCATAGGAGCTGCTGTGGTCCTTAATGCGATAGAAAGTATTCTGTGTTACCTTGTTATAGTGTGCATGTTACAAATTGAAGCTCCTTCATTTCCAGTATTACCCTTTCAAATTTAAATTGTATTTACATAGGAACAAATGCATAGACTTTTTTATGTGGCAGACTGCATGCACTTGATTTGTAAAAGCCTTGGTTATATCATAAATACACTTTCACATTCATATTTTGAACTAGTACTAACCTAGTCAATGCTGTGTATTATAAAACCATTTTTCTTTTATACTCCAAAGGTTTTAAATGCTATGTTAAAAGAAGTATGTACAGCATTACTGGAAGCTGATGTTAATATTAAACTTGTGAAGCAACTCAGAGAAAATGTCAAGTAAGTGAAACAGTCAAAATACATTTAACTTCTAGTGTTTGTAAAAGTTGTAATTTCGGGTTACAGAATAACGTCTAACTTCATATGATTTTCTTGGACACATCCAGTTTACCTTTAACAGGAAAATGCAGTTTGAACTAAATATCTAGCCAGTTCCATCAAAAGAATCTTCATCAAGTTTAGCCAGTTATTGCTGTTATAATCTTATTTCAGAAAACTGTTGCTGTCATCAGTTGAGTGCTATAATAAACAAGTTTTTTGTTACTTCCTAGACACCTCATCTTCACATGTTCTGTGCTGGAATATAAATAGATCTGTGTATATGACCAGTACTGTTAACTTGGCTATTTTCAGATGTGTAATTCAAGTAGATGCAAAGTCTGAAAGATGCAAGTATTTTAGAAACCTGTTTTTATCCTGCATACATTAATAATGTCTCCAATGCATGTCTTCTCTTAAATATGTCCTGTCTGGAAACTCAAGGCAAATCAGGGTGCTGTTCCAGTGGCAAACCTTCATTTTATTACTAAGTTAAAGTGGTGCTTTAAGTTGTACTAGTGTTTCATGGTTTTCCTAAACTCAGGTCTGCAATTGATCTTGAAGAAATGGCATCTGGCCTTAACAAAAGAAAAATGATTCAGCATGCTGTCTTTAAGGAGCTTGTTAAGGTAGGACTTCAGAATTCTGTATTACGTCACTTTTCTTTTACAGGCTGGGCTGTGGAAGCAGTACAGTAGCAAGCCAATTATTGTGTAGTACCTACAGTTGTTTTCTGTTGTAAGGCTACTTACTACTGGAAACACTAGTATTCTTCTGATTGAAGCCACTTCCTGGGCACATCTCAGACTAACTTCAATTTAGCCTTCAAGTTTAGCTACTCTTCATCTTCAATTGAAATTTAAAAACAAAATAAAGGTGAAGTACTATTAGTTTCTGGACTGTCTTCTGTAGTCTGTGCCCACCCACATGGTGGCTCTCTGGAATGTATGTACCTTCCACTCATTCAAGAAGTGGGGCAGCAACGCTAAAAAGTCTTCTGTATTATAGAATTCTCACCAGAAGAGGTCCAACTTGAGCAGTTATAGTGGGGGTTGTGTTTCTGTGTTGATTTTTATATTTGTGCTTTACATATAGGCCACCCTGACTTCGGTGTTTGGCATTAGAAATAAATGAACACTGTTACAGTATTATTAAGCATAACACTATATACCATAGGTATCTTACATGGGCTGTTGCTGTTCACTGTAAATCAGCAAGCATCTCAGCCAGATTAAGACTTGAATATGCAAAAATTGTTTTGCTCCATTGAATAAAACCAGGCACCTAGCATGACTGTGATACTGACTGTTCTGTGCTTCTGCAGTTCAGTTCTGCAACATACATTATACTTTGTACTTCAGCTTGTAGATCCTGGAGTCAAAGCATGGACACCTACCAAAGGAAAACAGAATATTATAATGTTTGTCGGTTTGCAAGGGAGTGGTAAAACAACAACCTGTTCAAAGGTAACTTGCACTGAGTCTGTGTGTTTTGTTTTGGTTTTTTTTCCACTTGATGGGGGCAGTGGGGTGGTCATTGGACTCCTTTGGTAGGATTTGCTTGTGATCTGTGATGTTTCTGTTAGTGGGAAAGTACTAACTGATTACAATGTAGAGATATTTTTTGCAGAGAGGTTTCCGAGATGAGGTAAATGTCCAAAGTCATATTGGGCAATTTATGGCTTACAGAACTTCCTTCAAGATTTTTTTAAACTCTTGATGAAACAATACTGTATATGAATAACAAAGTGTCTTTCTATTCCTCACTTTCTGGGTTTAAAACTAGTACTGTGAATGGAACCCATCTCATTTCATTACCTGTTTAGGGGAACCAGTGGAAGTTGGCCTCTGTGTTAGATATCTCAGTTAAGTATGAGTGGGTGATATGAAACCTCTGCCAGCACCAAATTAATTGAGAAAATCTAGATTTGTATTTTTAAGGCTAAAAAAGAATGCTCTGAATCAACACTTAACCTATTTATGGTGGTTGTTGGGAGGAAAAATTGTCCTATGGAAAAAGACTGATGCATCTTTTTTTTTTTTTACTCATCTGCTTCTGACACATAGGCTATACTGAATATATCACTGCTCCAATTTCATAAGGCTTTCCTAGTGCTTCTGTAGGTGAACTATATTTTGGAAGTTTGTCTTTGGTCAATCAAATGTTCTGTACATTGTACTAGCGAAGCTGAGTGTTACAAGACAGTAGTGATTCCATCCATCATCTTAGAACATCTCCCTGCAATGGAAATACCTTTTGTTCTCTGGAAGTACAGAAACGGAGAGCTGTACAAGTTGTAGCCATTACAGTACTTAATATTGAAGTTCTTACTGCTTTGGATAGTTTCTAAAAGTTAGTCCTGTCTGCAGTATTAACAGTGATCAGAATCCAGGAATTAGTAGAATGAGAACTGGAATTGTTTGTAGTCATTCCTGGCTTGGGAAACTGCAATCATAAGAAGAGTCAAGCAGCTGTTTTCATCTTGCCACTAATAATTATTTGTATAACATACTTTTCTAAGTAGTGGAGGTGCTAACATTTGGTACTTGCACAGTGTTACTGTGTGGTCTCAGGTTGTAGGAACACTGGCTTGATTTTGTGTACTCTCTCTGTACTTCAGTGATGTGTAAGCTGTTATACAGTGTCATGCTTTCTAGTGAGATTTTAGTGTAACTAAATTGTTTTGGATTTCTTTTCACAGTTAGCATACTTCTATCAGAGGAAAGGTTGGAAGACGTGTTTAATATGTGCAGACACATACAGAGCAGGTAAGTGTTCAATGATATGGTTATTTAATACTTACAGGTCTTTTTTAAATAGTCACTTGACTGTACTTGTCTTATAGGTGCTTTTGACCAGTTAAAGCAGAATGCCACAAAAGCAAGAATTCCCTTTTATGGCAGGTAAGCATCTTTCCGAACCAGTTTGGAAAATGATTCAACTCCAACAATGTCTTGTTCCTTATTGAACATCTCACACTAAGCCTCAGTGTTGCCTAATTACTTAGACTTTATTATAACATTTGTTCTGATCAGATTAGAATTCTGCCTAGTTTAGTATACTGTCTACCAGTAGTAGCAGGTAGGGATAGTGTAAGAAGAGATCGGGCATCTGGGGATAATTCCCTAGAACGTTCTCGCAACTTATAGCAATTTATAGGCCTTTACCAGACACATTCAGATTTGCGGGAAGTATCTATAGATCAAAGGATATGATTTTTGGACTTTTAATTTTTATTGTCAAGTAGGGGCTGCAGTGGACCTAAAATAGCTTTTATAAAACAGCAGATAACTTTCACCTAAGCTTCACTGGAGGTGTACTGCTTAGGTGCTCAGTTAAATGTTATTTCAGAGAAGGGCTAGTAGAACTTAAAACAGTCTTCAGCAGGTGAGACAGAGTCCTTTGTGCTTCAGTTCACTAAGTAGTAAGGGTAAATGGCTTAGGCATATTTGTAATCAATTTTTGCTTGACATAAGAGCAAGTCCCTCTTGATATCCAGGTAGATTTACGGTTAACAAGTTTACAGTCAGGTGATGAAAGTTTGAATTAGGTTTTTGCGGAACAGAGAATTTTTATATATATATGTATATATATTTCTCTTGTGATCAGTTACACAGAAATGGATCCTGTAATTATTGCCTCGGAAGGTGTTGAGAAATTTAAGAATGAAAACTTTGAAATCATCATTGTTGATACAAGTGGACGTCACAAACAGGAAGACTCTTTGTTTGAAGAGATGTTACAAGTTGCTAATGCCATAGTGAGTAGTTTCAAGAAATAAAATAACTTCTGTTATAGTAATTTGACTACTACTCATTTATGTTTATCTTGTAGTGTTCTTTGTGGATTTTGCTCCTTTGGAATGCATCAGTGCTTTAACTCCTAGAATATATTAGAAATTACCAAGGGATATGAATAAAAAGTGCTTAGATGATCAGTGCTTGATAATTCTGTGTCAATTTCAATTATTGTATCTGTAACTCAAGGATGCTTGCACATAACTAGATTACCGTTCCTGCTTTAACTTTTAAAAATCTTTGCATTGAGAAACTAGATAAAAGAATCAGTTTGATCCAGTCTGGTTTCCTGTAGCTATGTGTACTACTTTTTCTGTGGTTGTCATTAGTAACTTCTCTGAAACAGAGACGATGATTGTAAAATTTTCAACAGTTTTGATAATGTAAATGAAGTCAGTGTTTTTTTATGGGTTTAAAAAGTCTGGCTATTTGTTTGGTTCTGTGGTCTTGCATGACGATATGACACCTCCCACACAACTCCTAATGGCTAACTTGTTTTCAGAGGAATGGATATCTTAAAGCTCTTAATGTGAAACTGAATGGAAGATGTCAGCCATTAATTGCTGGTAGATACTAATTAGCTTATTGGCTCAGATACTGGCTAAAATCAGTCAAAACATAAGCAGTAATGGTAAACCCATTAAATTTTAACATTCTGTGGTGTAGATAAGTCTTTCACATAGCAATGCAACATGAGAGTTTTCAAATGGACCTTATACAATACTGTTCCTAAAACAGTTGCCCTTTGTTTTAAACTGCACAGCCTTTACATTCTTACTATTATTGCAGTAAGTTATGCTGCTGAACATAATGCATAAACACTGTTCAAGAAACATAAAGTAATAATTTCCTGCTATCTCTTTTTCTCCTAGCAACCAGATAACATTGTTTATGTAATGGATGCTTCCATTGGCCAAGCTTGTGAAGCTCAAGCTAAAGCTTTCAAAGATAAAGTAGATGTAGCTTCTGTTATTGTTACAAAGCTTGATGGACATGCAAAAGGAGGTGGAGCTCTTAGTGCGTAAGTATTGTGATATAATAGTGTCCAACGTCTGGCCATGGATGGACATGAAATGTGTTAGTTTCTTTTGAAAACCTGTCCTGTGAAAGTGTCACTGTCACGCTGCACAGAATCTGAGATTTTAGTCAGTAACAGTTATGTTCTTACCCTACTTCTGATGGATAAGGTCACCTACTGATAATTAACATCAGTCAGATTCAGATATTATGATGTACTTCCAATACAGTAGTGTGTATTGTCACATGTCAGAATTCTGTCTTCTGAGAAACAGCATCAAGCAATTATATTTATTGCATCTTGCATATCAGGAGTTTTTACCAAAAATATGAATTTTGACTGAATAGATATGGCTTACCTGAAAGGTTTTGCTGCTGCTTTAATGCCCGAGATTTTGGTCCAAAAGGGGAAAAACTTCAGCTAGTCATATCTCATGGCCTTAAAAATGCGATGCAAATCAAACTTCTGGATTACCAGTGTCCAACAGTTTGGTAAAAAATTAGTCTGCAGTCATACTTTCCTGAATTTTATTCTTGTTGGACTTCCTGTGTGCTGCATCTTTACAGACCTCCTACTGACTAGAAAATGTTACATTTTATCTTCAGCCCTTACATGATGGCATGTCAGACTAATCTCCAGCTGCATTCAGTGATATAGCTTGTATAGAGCTGAGACGATTTGCCAAAAGAGTTGAAGTTAGCTGACACCAACTTACTAAATCACTGTCTGATTTTTTGATCTTAACTGTTGGAGTTCTTAAACTGCCGTATGTGTTTTGCTGTTATTTATAGCATAGTGATGGAAAACTAAACTTGAGCAAAATAAAAATACCAAAAGCTTGTTCTGGTTGTCATGTGCTTGTATGTGTTAAGTCTTCTCTGTGTGTTCTATACTTTCTGTACCCTGGAAGCTGAGTTCATCTAAAAGCTAGTGCCAATGATTGATTTTTGAAAAGGTTCTGATTTTTCTTGTCTAAGCTTTTTTTCCTGCTGTCTGTTGTAGGAGGTAACTTAAAGAGAAAGTAATCAATGCCTGTCTCATCTGACCTCCCAATATTAGGATAAAATGAAGATGATTTCTTTCATGTTTCTTAAACTCAGCAATGAAAATAGGCAACTTCTACTTCTGTTGATGATTTTTCAAAGCAGAGTTCGTATTTTACAAAGTACTAATTAGAGAAGCATCTTGTCAGCTAGTCCCAGCTACCCATCCTAAATGCTGGATGTTTTTGCAGTAATAGTTTGAGGAGTAAGAAAGATACTTCAGAGAGGATGCATTATGTTGATGATGCCTAGCTGATTATGTTAATAGGTGGTACAAAAGATGAGTGGGTTTTGAGATATTATTTCATAAAATATATTTTACTGCAGAGTTGCTGCCACAAAGAGTCCTATAATTTTTATTGGAACTGGTGAACACATAGATGACTTTGAACCCTTTAAAACACAGCCTTTCATCAGCAAACTTCTTGGTATGTACTGTGTACAACTGTACTTAAAAAACACTTTGAATAATAGAAGTCAAACTGTAATTTTTTTAATGCTAACTTCAGAGGTTTTTTTTCCCCCCAGGTATGGGTGATATTGAAGGATTGATAGATAAAGTAAATGAGTTAAAACTGGATGATAATGAAGCACTCATAGAAAAGCTCAAACATGGTAAGTTATTCCCAAGGCCTGAATAGCAGGTGTATTGCCATGACCTAACTATGGCATGTTTTCTCAGAGATGTAGACCACTGAGTTAATTTGTGTGATATGTAGAGACAAGAAACTTGTTTCATGTGCATAGTGAAGAAAGGTTATTCTTCTCTAATAAATGTGACAGGCAAGAAAATTGTTTTTCGAGTGATAAGTCTGTCAGACTGTAACTGTCTATAGCTGCAGAATAACTAGCTTAGCTTTTAAGTGTGTGCCATCTAAAATGGTTTAGCTATGTTAATGGTGGTAAAGAAGTTTATCTACTTATCTATGCAGCATGGTATTTACTTTGTAAATATAAAAAAAAAAAAAATTGAGAAAGGACAGTAAGACCAAAATGCTAGTGTGACTTTTGCTAATCTTTTTTTGTTGTACTTCAGGTCAATTTACATTAAGAGATATGTATGAACAATTCCAAAACATCATGAAAATGGGACCGTTCAGCCAGATCTTGGTTAGTTATCCTAAAAATAATTTTATTTTATCAGATTTTAATTTATATTTGACCAACTTCTGCTGTAAACTTAAAACTCTTAATTGAAACTGGTGCTAAAGTTTGTGCTTTGTTTTTCAAAAAGGTGAAATGATTTACCTACTGTGGTACATAATTGCTGAACTAAAACTTGCTGTCAATATTTCTGTCTGTTTAATTAAAGTTAGCTTTGCCTATTCTGACACAGCTTTTGTGTTCCATTTTTAAAACAAGGGTATGATCCCTGGTTTTGGGACTGACTTCATGAGTAAAGGGAATGAACAGGAATCAATGGCAAGGCTAAAGAAACTGATGACTATAATGGACAGTATGAATGACCAAGGTAAAACAAACTTCACTCACTATTTTTTTTTTCTCCATTGTTGAACAAGCTTATTAACAGATCTTCCTGGAAATAGGTTGAGCATATGGCAGCATCTACAGTGACAGAAAATGGTGACCAGCATTTATCACTCTGAGAAATGGCAACAAGTACATATGATAGAATGGTTAGGGTTGGAAGGGACTTTAGAGGTCATCTAGTTCCAACGCCCCTGTCATGGGCAGGGACACCTCCCACTAGCCCAGGTTGCTCAAAGCCTCATCCAGCCTGGCCTTGAACACCTCCAGGGATGGGGCATCCGCAGCTTCCCTGGGCAACCTGTTCCAGTGTCTCACCACCCTCACAGTAAAAAAATTTCTTCCTAATATCTAAATCGTACCCTCTTTTAGCTTAATACCGTTACCCCTTGTCCTATTGCTACACTCCCTGATCTGTGTCTCAGACTTTCTAAACAGGTCTAAATATTTAGAGAGAATTTGACAATTTCCTGTTGCTGCTCTGTCTTATGTAGAATAAGTGGGATTTTGAAGCATTCTATTGGAAATTAATATATTTTTATTTTTCATACTGTAACTGTGCTTCTTAAATTATTAACACTATACCTGCAAATTAAAAAGCTACATTCATATTTAATCTGTCATTTCTGTCTTTCTTCCTACCCACCCTCAAATTTACTTGTTGACATAGCTTGGTCTCTGGAATGCAAGGTGTGGTGTTTCTTATCCACCCATAACTCTTGCAGAAGTATGTTCTTACCCTTGTGCTAAACCCATTAATGTGGCTTAAGACCAAGTATGCTGAGAACATAATTTATTCAGGCACCTTTTTCTATCATGGCGATGAACATATGAACTTAACAGCTTTTTAGTACTATTCCCTAGAACACTCTATCTCATTTATGTAAAATTCTGCATTGCAAATTCTAAAACTAGGTTTTTGTTCTCTGTTTCAAAACTAAGTTCTCAACAATAATGAGAACAAGTTTGCTACCAGCTATAACAGACCTCAATGTCAGTAACTGAATGGATTTTTCTTTCCCACACTGTAATTGCAGAACTTGACAGTACAGATGGTGCCAAAGTCTTCAGTAAGCAGCCAGGAAGAATCCAAAGAGTAGCAAGAGGTTCAGGTGTTTCTACCAGAGATGTTCAGGAGCTTTTGACCCAATACACTAAGTTTGCACAGATGGTGAAAAAGATGGGAGGCATCAAAGGGCTTTTCAAAGGTAAAAAAAAAAAAAGGTAAAACATTAATTAACTCAGTGGGGAGGTCACTTGATGTGTGAACACAGAAGAAATGTAAAAACATAATCAGGCTTCGGCAGAAGAGAAAGTGAGTTGTAATTTGTGCATTTTCATGATGTTTGAAAGCTCTTTTATATAACTGGTAAGAGCTGCACTGTTCTTCATGACACTAATGTTTTCTATCGTAGCAGTGAAAACTGTATTTTTGGCTTTATCAATGTACTACAATAGTGACTCTTTAGCCTTACAGGAGTGCAGGGACTGTTGATCCTTAAATACATTTAAGTGGCTGATGTGGTGACTTTTAATCATGGACTTGAATTGGTTTGGATTTAGAATTAGGTTGTAAAATTTTGATTTATCTAATTTTATTTTCAGACCCATACATTAATACACTTTCTTATGATTGCTTCTTTAATATTTTTTTAGGCGGTGATATGTCAAAGAATGTAAACCCATCTCAGTTGGCCAAACTGAACCAACAGATGGCAAAGATGATGGATCCAAGAGTTCTTCATCATATGGGTATGTGTTGGCTTTTTACAGCTTCAAGAGAGGGCTACCAATTGTGGTGGACCATTTGAAATATAGAAGTGAGGAAGGTGATGTGAGAATGTGTGCATTAGTGTTAAGTATTTCTAGGTTTTCTAACAAGAATCAGAAAGTTTAGCCTATGTGTAATCAATGCTTTGCACTTACCAGTGCTTAATCTAGTCTCTTCATTTGGATACAGCTCTCAAAATGAGCAACTGGAGTGGTGTCTAAAATAGTAAAATGACGATTTGAAGCGTGACTGTGGTAAAGCACATCTATTCCTAAAGTTCCCTTCTTTTCTAAGCTTTGCTTCAAATAATTAAATTTGACAAGAGCAGCTTTAAGTAAAGATTCCCATACTGGAACCATAGTAATTGATAATGGTCATTCCTTCAACATTTTTTCTTTTGTCTAGGTCTTAATGCACAGGTCATTTTAAAACCTACTTCAGGCCTGGTGTTTTGCAGTCCTTTCTGTAATTACTCAGTTGTCCATTTTCAATGGCCATTTAAACCTGGTTTGACAGTCTTGGGCTTCTGCATTTGTATATTATTGAAATAGTGTGTGTGTGTGTGTGTGCTGTAATGAGGCCTCAGAAGCAAGATAGCTGTGCTTCAGAGTTAATTAGCACATCCGTGTTCTCGCGTATTTTCTGCAGGTGGCATGGCAGGATTGCAGTCAATGATGAGACAGTTTCAACAAGGTGCTGCTGGGAATATGAAAGGCATGATGGGATTCAATAATATGTAAAGAAGCCTTATTAAAATGGACTTGGTTGACTCTTCATTGCAACTTCAGTGAAAGAATTTGCTTTCTTCCTTTTTACAGTGATGGAGGAGTGGTCTTTTGAAATCTTACTCAAGCTTCTCAGTTTCTACATCTAATTTCTGAAAACTATTTTTGCTTAAATTAGTTCCTCTCCACTAATACCTGATGGCACAAAGAGCAATTCAATTTAATAAAACAAAATCAGATGTAAAATTTTAATATTTAGAGACACTTTTTAATTGTTTACATCAAATGGCAGCCATTATATTTGTAAACAACCCTGATCTTTGGTTATAGTAACATAAAATGTCACAAATATACTGTAAAATAAAATCTAAGTGGTTATAAACAAGGGAATGGCCTATTCAGTTCTTTCATAACTGCCCTTTATCAGTGTGTAATGATATTATTCCTTCATTTGATTTGTTTCTAATGGTGACTAACTAATGTTTGGTATAGTTACTGGAAGAGTAATTCAGTATCTGAAAACTGGTGTTGCTGCTTAGGTGCTCTCCTTGAAGTATTTTCAAAGGTGGATGTGCTGTGCTCAGGTTTGTACAAAACTTTGTTCTCCAGAATTTTATCTATACATAGAAGTGACTAAAAACATGCAGGTATGCATATATCAATCTGTGTCATATACTGAAGATAATCTTCATACCAGGCTGTCAGTTAATCAACTCTTTTGTTATGGAGATACTTTCTAATACATAGTAAATGGAATTCTGCGCTGATACTGAACTTACAATAAAACAGACAGCTTTACCTGGCAGACCGTATTGCCCCAATGCAGCATCAATCCGATCTTAATTTTCTATGGCATTTCTTTGAATATTTCAGTTACAGTGTTGGTCTTAAATGGAATCTACAGAATGGAATCTACAGGCACGCTTCAGAAACTAGGTAGACCAGATCAGTCTTGAAATCCAACATGCATCTTGGCAGATATGGTGAGGTCTTTCAAGCTTAAGGAAAGAGGGTATGTTATGAATTTATTCCAATATACTGCAGGGTGCTTGGGTTGTAAATGGACACCCATCTCTGTTGCTTAGATAAGATAAAAATTAAATGCAGTAATTAAAACAAGTGTGTCCCTGTCAGCCAGTTCTTTGAGAAGGTGACAGCTGACACAGTTGATAGTGAATAGCTCATATAGGCAACTATGCTTTTGTGCTAATAAAACATACACTGTAACTTACCTTATAAGGTGGAACTATCTTCTGTGCTGTTAGTGGTACATATATTCAATAGAAGATGCAGAAGAATCTTCAGGTATGCCATTTATATGCAGCACTGCATTTTATGTATAGCATTAGTCTGTAAAAGGAACAGCTAAGTTGGATCTTAATATTTTAAATGTAACAAAGGAGTGAGTACTTGCCTATCACCAGTTTGTGGAGGAGCAGTCCTCGGGATCCAAGTGGTGTGCGTTTACTACAGTAGTTTGTTATAGTATTTTTGGTTCTTGAGCAGTACAAACCAATGCAATATCTGAAACCATGCAGCAAAGAGTAGCATGGAATGCAGTCTGTAGGGGGGAGTGGATAGTTAAGTTGAATGCTTTTCATAGAAATCAGACATGAATAGCCATATTGAGGATGAACAGGGAAGCACTGTGCTTCTGGACAGGCTCAGTGAGACTGTCAAATCACCAACAATTAACTCCTCCTATTTTTAATTCATTGTGCAGGCTTAGTTTTAGTCTTCAGTTTATCATTTCCAAACTACTACTGTTGCTAGCAGACAGGAAGAGAGCTGTCACTAGCTGTGTGAGTTGGCAGAGGCAAGGGCAAGTTCAGCAAGCATTTCCTTTAAAGTATAAGGTGTGTCAATTGTTATTCCTAAAGTATATGCTGGAATAAACAAATAGTAGTATATTGCTCTTACCTTAACGTGCCAGGTAGAAAATACTTGGGACCTGCTTGGAACAATTGCCTAAAGATCTGAAGTTTGGAAGAAAAATAAGAGATTCATGTTGAAGGCACTTAAACTTTAAGGAGCACTTTATAGGAGCACTTACAAAATTATCTTGTAGCTTTATAGGAGAACAACACTTTTAGGGAGTGTGGGCAATAATTTTTTAATGTTTTGATCCTGCAGAGCGCAATGTGTAG
>NW_010145872.1:0-2145 GCF_000699245.1 Pterocles gutturalis | reverse complement strand
GTAGGGAAAAAATGATAAAGTTGTTGCAGGAGAACAAAAGCTATTACATTCTATATGTTCTCTCGGTTTGGTATTCTGAATTGGACATGTAATTGCATCAAGCTAGGAGAGGCCATGTAAAATACTGACAGCAAATGCCATGAGTAACAACTCTCCCAGTGCCATTTTCTTGCATTAGGTGGCTTGTACTCATCCTCTACAGGATCTCACCATATTCTGCAGAAAACTTTTCTCAGGCACACAAGAAGCCTGAAAAATTAAAGGCAAACTTCACTGGAAATAATTAAAAGATTGAGGGCTATCTTTCTGTGTATATCTTGTTAAAAGCTGTTGCTGCTGCTCAGACAAGTTTGTCTGCTGTTTTTGGTGTCTGGATGCATGGCTAAATGAAGTTCGTTGAGAACTTGAAAGTTAAGTAATGACAGATTTAGGTAATTGCAGCGCTCGGGAAGGCCACTAGAAGGAGCCAATGGACAAGAGTAATGTACAAAATAAGCTCAACTCTTGTTTCTGTTTCAGAAGTGCACCGGTATTTTAAAATCGGCAACATCCAGCAATCATCCTTTTCTTTGGTTACAATATGTCAATAAGCTTTGACATCCAGCACACTAATATAGAAACTGTATGTTTACTTTTTTGGAAGATGGTGGTTGGTCTGTAAAAGTGGAAGACCTTCAGCAGCTGTGGAATAATGATGTATTGTTGGTGCATGCTTTATCATTTTGCGGCCTTCTTAAGTAAAATCCTACCCCTAGGACTAGAGCAACACGTTTAATGGAATTTTTTTACTCCTTCAACAAAGAGGAGGACCTTTGCAGTTCAAATATAAATATCCTCTTACTGCAGCTCAGGCAAAGAATGGATGTAGTTCTTGGCAGCTATTCTTAAGCCTCTCTGCTGAGTAGCCTAATAAGAGGAAACAGTTATGGTCAGCAGACAGTTGTGAATTAACTATTGGCACACACAAGTAGCCATGGAAAGGCACAGGCATGGTTTATTTGTTAACAGTCTTTACCTTTCATCAGGACTTTCAATATTGACACTTGCTAAATCTAGCAAACCTAAGTTGCAAGTACTAATTGTTCTGGGAGGTGAAAGATTACAGCAGCTGTGCAGTAATACTGAGGTTAATCACAGAGGCAAAGGAGGCCAAGCTGCCTGGTTGATGATTTAATGTTGTTCCTCATGAGCTGCTACCATATTTCAACCAGTCCTTACTAAGCAGAATGTAGACTCTACTAAGGGTAAGAGGTATTTACGTGCCCTTACAGTTGTTCGTTTCTTTGCAGTTTTAAGTAATACTTCTTTGTTTTAACAATCAAAGCAGATGCTGTCCTGTCTGATCTAAAATAGTACTTTAATGTATTTCTGTAATTAAAGATTAATCACATGGACTGACACATGGAATGTACTGTTGAACTTTTAATAAGGGGAACATTTTCTGCCTTGTGCCAGTATAATTGTAATTCTGGTATGTCTGTACTTTACCTGGAACTTTGACATAGTCATATTATCAAAGCATTATCCAGATCCTAAGAAAGTGCCCCAGAGCCCACCTGTGCTATAGCCTGTAATTCATTGGAAGCTGTTCTTAATGATACAGGTTTGAAGGAGTCCTCTTGCTGTCAGGTAAGTAACTGTGTATTACAGCCAACCTTTTAAAAAAAAAATAAATTACTCATTTCTCAGTCTCACAAAAAGGATGTTTCAAATGCTTTGGCTTCCAGCTGTTTTCACTAGCAGTTGGCATTGGCTAATGTGCCTTTTGCCTTGGCTAACCCTGGCCCCTCGTTGGGGCTGGGCAGTCACCTGCAGTTTTGGGGGGGGGGGTGTGAAAGGGACCCCAGCAATCTCCTGGAGCAGTCGAATAAACTATTTACCTGACACTTTTCCCTGCATCCTGGGACTAATCTCTATTTTCTCACCCAGGCATATTCCAGGGGCAGGGCCCCCTGGATTTGCATTTCTCTTTTGTTCTGTGGCTCGTTCTTAAACCGACCAACACGGTATATAAATAAATATAAATAGCCCGCACCACCTATCCAAGCTGTCAAATAACTTCATGTGTTCTTCAAAATATTCTTCTGTTGTTTTGCAGATTTTTGTGGTATTCTAGGAAGAGTGCCGTCTGTGTTTGCCCCCAGC
>NW_010145871.1:0-290 GCF_000699245.1 Pterocles gutturalis | reverse complement strand
CCTCCCCCCCCCCGCCTCTGCCTCTCCATCCCCTCCCCACTCGGGATGCTTCCTTACAGCCCCGCTAATGGCTTTCCCTGAGCATCCTCCTCCTCTTCCTCCCTCTGCTCACACCTTTCCCTTCTCTCACCCCCTTGTATTTGCCTGGGCCACCTTCCAGGGCCACTCGCCTCTTTGTAGGGCCACTGCTGGGTGACCATCGCCTTTGCTCTGCTAACGGGGACACAGCCGGGGTGAACGGGACCCGACTTTTCCTCTGCCACTAGCCCTTCCCAGGGGCTGCCCCTCAC
>NW_010145870.1:613-6344 GCF_000699245.1 Pterocles gutturalis | reverse complement strand
CTCAACAAGGGGAAATGCAAAGTCCTGCACCTGGGGAGGAACAGCCCCAGGCACTAGTACAGGCTGGGGGCCACCCAGCTGGAAAGCAGCTTGGCAGAAAATGCCTTGGGGGTCCTGGTGGACACCAAGTTGAATATGGGCAAGCAATGTGCCCTTGCTGCAAAGAAGGTGAATGGTATCCTGGGCTGCACTAGCGGGGGTGTTGCCAGCAGGTCAGGGGAGGTGATCTTTCACCTCAGCACTGGTGAGGCCACACCTGGAGCACTGTGTCCAGTGCTGGGCTGCCTAGTACAAGATGGACACGGAGGGAGTCCAGCAAAGGGCCACAGAGATGATGAAGGGACTGAAGCAGCTCTTCTAGGAGGAAAGGCTGAGAGACCTGGGACTGTTTGGCCTGGAGAAGAGAAGGTTCAGGGTGGGGTCTTACTGATGTATATAAATACCTACAGGGAGGGTGGCAAGAGGACAGATCCAGGTGCTTTCCATTGGCACCCAGTGATGGGACCAAAGGCAATGGGCACACACTGAAACACAGGAAGTTTCCTCTGAACATCGGGAAACACTTTTTCACTGTGAGGGTGATGGAGCACTGGCACAGGTTGCCCAGGGAGATGGTGGAGTCTCCATCCTCGGAGATACTCAAAAGCCATCCGGGAATGGTTCAGCACATCTGGCTCTAGGTGACCTTGCTTGAACAGGGGATAAGACCAGATGACATCCAGAGGTCAGTCACTCTGTCACTCTGAATTCCACGGGGCACATTTTGTGCAGTGTTACTCTTACCAGTTAAACTTCACGCAGCAGCTATGCACCAGGGCTAAGAACTGAAGGTATTTATTCAATATTTATCCATGTTATTTTATTGTTTTTCTACTCCACCAAAGCATCCAGCTCCCCGTTTTGTTGTCTTTTGTCTTTGCTCTCATGTCAGAAGTGAATATACTATACAAAGTGCTACTGAGAAGAAAAATTAACAGTACAACTCTGTGGCCTCAGCAGTAGCAGCTTTCAAAAATGTGACTGCAGCTGTGCAGTAGCAAGGCAGCAGTTTGGCAGCACCTCACAAACATGACTCAACAAGCTCCTCAGCTAGAAAAAAAGAGGTTATGTAAACAGGGTGCGTCAGGTTATGAAGGAAGCTTTTGATGCAATAGTAGTCCAGTGCTAAAGAGACATTGTTGGAGGGTATCACCCGATTACCATCAAGCTGGCTGATAGGGAGTTAAGTGTATCTCTCTAAGAGGTAATCTAATACAAATAATTACTTAGACTTTTGTTGCTTAACAACAAAATGTTCTTATCTTGTTAACACAAGCTTGGTAATGGATTTCCTGTGTTGTTCTGTCTTTGCACAGTGTATTTCTTTTAAATCTCCATTGCATACACACACTCGTGTGTCTATTAAATGATTTTCCAGTGAGATCCCCACTGCCTAAAAAGTGTTAAGAGTTGCCATTACCTTGGCAGTTGTTGTCCTGTTGTACACATTTTCAATGCTCAATCTGCGTATCAGCCACAGTGTCAGAAGCTTGTTCTGTCAACAGTTGTCACCTGCATTCAGCAAGACAGAGGTAGACTGTAGAGGAGAGAAGGAGGGAGGCAGGCAGGCAGGTCAGCAGCCTCTGTAGCCTTGGCCTACAAGTGTTTCACCTGCATGCCCTCTGCATGGTAACTGGATCCCAGACTGGTGGGGTTGTGTTTCCCAAACACCAGGCTGTGGTCCCTGTCCCTGTGACTGGGGAGAAGTGGTCCTAAAGCAAAGACAGGCATCAACAACTTCTTACACCATTTAATCATCCATAATCGTACATACAACATGAACTGTGGACAGACCAGATTTCAGTATGCACACTGTGTGTCCATGTGGGCAAGCAATATGCAGGGCAGACTTATGATCTGACCATTGCATGAAACATGGTCATCACTAAACAACATTACAAATCAAGCTTATTGCTGTTTGGTTTTGTCAAATAAAATGCATAGCCCTTTCCTTTTAAGACACATAGGTTTGAACCTACCAAAAGGGTATCAACTTAAATCTCCTGAAGGACAGTGGTCTAGCAGAGTTTAAATTGAAGAACAATCAATTTTAGGGAAAAAAATGCTAAGAAAGATTTATTTGGTATTAGCACAGCTTCATACAGAATTAAATAAAAATAGGCTAAAAAATAATGAACAAATATTAAAATTTACTTCTTAATACTGTTTTTTCCCCCCTTAGATTTCTGAAATGGTTTTAGTTTCTCAGTTACTTTGTAAAGCAATTTCTGATGCATAATGGGCTACTGCTGGCCATCAGCTTAAGAAATGCTGCTCTGAGATTACATTAAAGAAGGCATTAAACACAGCTGCAGTTTGTAAGTGGCACAGTACCATCATTGCATATTAAGATAGCTCTCAGTCAGTCCACTTAATTCAGGACACAGAGAAAGTTTTGCATTTTGATTTAATGTTGTTGTATTTGACAATGTAATGTTATTTTTTTTCCTTTGAAGTCATGCAGCTTTTTAATACCAACACATTAATAGCTTCTCTTTTCAAACAATATTTAAACTTACTCTAACAGAAGTGACATACCTGTATTAGTATTTGTAGCAATGTCAAAAATTATTTTCTGCATCTTTTTCAGATAGAAAAAGAATTTAAAAATTGTTGGAAATGGAGTTTGTGGAGTTACAGATTAGATCATATGGCACACATGACTGACCACAACAGGGGAAGCATGTCTTCTTTTCTGCAGATGCTAATTATATACCAATCTCCTTTACTGGTGCTAGAATTCACAATACCTTGAAACTAGCATGCCTAAAATAAGTGCTGGGTACAGGCATGTCAGTTTAATCCCTATCATAAATGTAGAATGATGAGTATATGGCATGCAGTCCCTGCATTTGTTCTAGTGCCATAAGAAATAAATTTCAGACTTGAATTCTGCATATTTCTAGCCTGAGGAATTCAGAAACAGAAGTAGGTCGCAAAGCACACTAGCTCAGGCACGTTGTAGCTGTATGCGCTTCCCAAATATCTGCTGTCCCTGACCTTGGAAACTGAATGATGAAGCCATCAAAACCTGACAGATTTTAACACTTTAGAATCATAGAATCATAGAATAGTTTGAGTTCGGACCATAGAGATCATCTAGTCCAACCCCCTTGCAGTAAGCAGGGACATCTTCCACTAGATCAGGTTGCCCAGAGCCCCATCCAACCTGACCTTGAATGTTTCCACGGATGGGGCATCTTCCACCTCCCTGGGCAACCTGTTCCAGTGTTTCACCACCCTAAGTGTAAAATATTTATTCCTTGTATCTAGTCTAGACCTCTCCTCTTTTAGTTTAAAACCATTGCCCTATTGCTACAGGCCCTGTTAAAAAGTTTATCCCCATCTTTCTTATAAGCCCTCTTTAGGTACTGAAAGGCTGCAATCAGGTCTTCTCGGAGTCTTCTCCGAGCTGAACAATGCCAGTTTTCTCAGCCTCTCCTCGTAGGGGAGGTGTTCCAGGCCTTTGATCATTTTTGTGGCCCTCCTCTGCTCCAACAGGTCCATGTCCTTCCTGTGCCAAGGGCTGCAGAGCTGGACACAGTACTCCAGGTGTGGTCTCACCAGAGCAGAGTAGAAGGGCAGAATCACCTCTGTCGACCTGCTGACCACGCTTCTTTTGATGCAGCCCAGGATACAGTTGTCTTTCTGGGCTGCAAGCACACACTGATGGCTCATGTCCAACTTCTCTTCCACCAGGACACCCAGGTCTTTCTCTGCAGGGCTGCTCTCAATCTCTTCATCCCCCAGCCTGTATCAATACTGGGGGTTGCCCCAACCCAGGTGCAGGACCTTGCATTTGGCCTTGCTGAACCTCGTGAGGTTTTCACAACCCACTTCTCCAGCTTGTCAAGGTCCCTCTGGATGGCATCCCGTCCCTCAGGGGTGTTAACCTCACCACTCAGCTTGGTGTCACCCGCAGACTTACTGAGGGTGCACTCAATGCCATCATCTATGTCACTGATGAAGATATTAAACAGCACTGGCCCCAGAACAGACCCCTGAGGGACACTGCGTGTTACAGACCTCCATCTGGACACTGAGCTGTTGACCACTACTCTCTGGAAGTGACCATCCAACCAATTTCTTAGTGACCAAACAGTCTACCCGTCAAATCCGTGTCTCTCCAGTTTAGAGAGAAGGATGTTGTGGGGGACCATGTCAAAGGCCTTGGAGAAATCCAGATAGATGACACCTGTGGGTCTTCCCTTGTCCACTGATATGGTAACTCCCTCGTAGAAAGCCACTAAGTTGGTGAGGCAGGACTTGCCCTTGGTGAAGCCATGAATTACCTCCCTGTCCACCAGGTGCCTCAGCATGGCTTCCAGGAGGACCTGTTCCATGATCTTCCCAGGCATGAAGGTGAGGTTGACAGGCCAGTAGTTCCCAGGGTCCTCCTTTCTACCCTTTTAAAAATGGGTGCAATGTTAGCCTTTTCCCAGTCACCCGGGACTTCTCCTGTCTGCCATGACTTTTATCATGGAGAGTGGCTTGACGACTACATCAGCCAATTCCCTCAGGACTCTCAGATGCTTCTCATCTGGTCCCATGGACGTATGTACCTCCAGGTTCCTCAGGTGGTCACAAACATGATCTTCTCTTACAGTGGGAGGGGCTTTGCTCTCCCAGTCTGTGTCTTCCGGCCCATCCCCTCGAGAGGTGTAGGAAGAGAGGTTGCTAGTGAAGACTGAGGCAAAAAAGTTAAGTATTTCAGCCTTCTCCTCATCTGCTGTTGGCAGCTTGGCAGCCTTGCTCATTATAGCAGGTACGCTCACTCTCTTTGACCTTTCTTTTCTGATTTACAGACCTGTAGAAGCCTTCGTTGTTCTCAGCATCCTTCGCCAAGTTAAGCTCCAGCTGTGCCTTAGCTTTCCTGATCCTCTCTCTACACAATTGGGCAGTGTCCCTATACTCTTCCCAGGATACCTGACCCTCTTTCCACTGCTTATGCATTCGTTTTCTTTTTGCCCCTTAGTTTGAGCCACAGGTCATGACTCAGCCACGCTGGTGTCTTGCCTATCTTACCAGACTTCTTGCACCTGGGGATCGAGACCTCTTGCACACTATGGAAGGCATCCTTAAAGATCTGCCAGCTCTGATCTGCACCCTTGTCCCTGAGAGCAGTTTCCTAGGGGATCCTTTCAACTAACTCCTTGAAGAGCTGGAAGTTTGCTTTCCCAAAGTTCAGGGTCCTGACTTTACTCTTCGCTTGGCCCATATCCGTCAGGACCGTGAACTCCACCAGTGTGTGGTCACTACATCCCAGGCAGCCTCCAGCCTTGATGTTTCCAACTAGCTCATTCATATTGGTGGTCACCAGGTCAAGTATCACATCTCCCCTCAGAGGTGTGTCTATTGCCTGGCTTAAAAAGTTGTCCTCAATACATTCCAGGAGTCTCCTGGATTGCCTACAGCTTGCCATGCTCCTCCTCCAGCAGATGTCCAGGTGGTTGAAATCCCCCAGGAGGACATGAGCCTGCAAGTGGGATGCCTCCTGTAGTTGGAGTAGGAAGGCTTCGTCAATCACCTCCTCTTGATCAGGGGTCCTGTAGTAGACTCCAACCACTAGGTTCCCTTGGTTGCCTTAGTATCTCACTTTTAGCCACAGGCTTTCAACCTGCTCATGGCTACTCATCAGAGACAGCTCTTCACACTATCCATTTCTTGATGTAGCAGGCAACTCTCCTCCCTC
>NW_010145870.1:0-292 GCF_000699245.1 Pterocles gutturalis | reverse complement strand
TCCCTAGCCCCCTGTCCCTCTAACCTTGGCTTGTCCTCCCACATCTTGTGCACAAACCTGATATTATTCCCTCCCTACTTCCAATCTAGTTTAAAGCCCTATTTATGAGCCCAGCTAGTCCATGGGCAAAGACCCTCTTCCCCTTTTGGGACAGGTGAAACCCATCTGAAGATAGCAAGCCCAGTGCAGTGAAGGCCTTCCCATTGTCAAAAAGAACAAAATTGTGTTGGCGACACCAGCCATGGAGCCATGCGTTAACAACGGCACACATTTTTCTCTATCGATGTCATTG
>NW_010145869.1:33349-54339 GCF_000699245.1 Pterocles gutturalis | reverse complement strand
TAATTCCCCGCGCGTTTTGGGCACGCGGGAGGA
This sequence comes from Pterocles gutturalis, assembly GCF_000699245.1. Classification (NCBI taxonomy): domain Eukaryota; kingdom Metazoa; phylum Chordata; class Aves; order Pterocliformes; family Pteroclidae; genus Pterocles; species Pterocles gutturalis. Next base: position 54,306 of record NW_010145869.1, on the reverse strand, counting down.
TTAAGGACGAGCGGCTCTTTCAGTGCAGGCTCAGCAGCAGAAGTGTTACCGCACCTGAGTGTGAAGCTATTACAAAGAAAGAAAAACAAACCCCCGAAAACCTCAACCAAACAACAACAACAACAAAAAACAGGAATAAGGAGGGAGGAATGCAAAACACTGACATATGCAAAAATAAGGATGTAATGAAGTTTGCCATTAACACGATCAGTATCCATATATTTTGGAAAGTGTTGTAGGTTAATTTTTTTCTCCATGTTCGCTGGGATGTGTTAAGGTTAATTAACCTATGACTCAAATCCTGACACAAATGGGTTTAAGTTTTTTTTTTTTTTTCATTTCAATTTTGCTTGCTCATGTTTCACATTTTAGTTACAGAAAGGAAATCTTTAAAATTGCTGATTATTGTGAGTACACTGAAGAACTTCAGAGGCACTTTTTTGGGGAAAAAATGTGTTGTACCATACCTGTGTTTCACAGATATGTGGATAGAAGGGACAGCTCTCTAATGCTAGACCATTGTGCTGTAGATACACATTGAGGTTCAACGGACAGGCAGGATCTCACATGTGAGATGGCTTCTTATTAAACTGAAGTTCATACTCCTCATTAATGGAAAAAGAAGGCTTTGTTGGATGCAGTCTATAGACAAAACAGGTTAAGAAAGTCTTGTTCTATTATGGAGTAATAAGGTTAACCTCCAAACATAATGTCTGATTTTTTTCTATATGCTTCTTTTCTTTGTTCATTTTATATGTGTCTGCATGCATGTTTTCTACTTATATCTTTCACTGCTGTAAATTCCAGGGCCATTACACTGATGTAAACAGTCTATAAGAGTGTGGAAAGAGAGCTAGCTTTTGGTGATTAGGGACAAGAAAGGAAGGCAGAAAGCTAATAAAATTATTCTAGTGCTTCTCGGAGTAGTTCATTGCTTTTCAGTCTTTCAGCAAACACCAGCAAACTTCTGCAAATTGTATGGCAATTGTGTCCCAAGGCCCTACAACAAGGGATTCCTGTAAGCATTTTTGGTGCTATGATTGACACTTGCCCAGAAGCTTCACTGATTTCCATAAGAATCCTCATTAAAATAAAAAAAAAAAAAAAAGAGAAAAAAAAAAAAGATGCCATTGTGGCAACACAAACAGTTTGGTTGTTGTTGGTTGACTTTTTAGTCAGTGAGAGGGAATTTCAAGCCATACCTTTTGCTTTCCTGGGTAATATTGAATCCTCAGTATTGGATATTGACCACTTAAATATTGGAGAAATGAACTTGGTCAATTTTTCAACGAGGTATCTGCAAGCGTCTTCACTAAGGCATAAATAAAAGGTTTGTTGGACACAGTATCCCAGTAGGTTTTTAAAGGGAATTAAATTCTTACCAAGTGGGAATGATATTTGAGCTCTGTTGCTTTCCTTTGTTGATGTTGTTTTCTCTGTTTCTGTGGTTGTTGGTTTGGTTTGTTTTTTTTTTTTTTCCTTTGTGGACTTTACATATTGTCTTTTGCTGTAACTGGATTTGGACCACAATAAGCAACATAATACTTTGTATATGTAATATCCATGTGGATTCCCTTCACGTAACTGTTCAAGGTCTATGTGCAGATCTGAACTTCAGCCTAAGCAATAGAAGCAAGTGTGTTATCCACAGGAGATTCAGACTTTTGTTGAGGAAACTGTAGGAAGTATTAATCTATACAGATGGGCAAACACAATATAATTTCCATATGGTAAAGTATTAAACAGAAATTGGAGTAGAGAAGTCTTTCTTCTTATGCCTGGGTTTCCATGACTTGTTGTGGCATATGGCTAGGTATAAATTTAGCAACTTGTATAGTTCAACAGGTAAGAGTAAAAAAGGAACGAAAAAAAAGGTGAGAAGAAGCAAGGGATTTATATTCTCTTGACCTTTTACATGAGAGGCATTTCATGGGCTATGATCCCTCTGGAGTGGAGTCAGCTGTCAAGTAAAGGAGTCCCTACATCAAAAAGTGAAAATGATTGGGGAACCGTGATTTTGTTTGTCCCAATTTTTCACTTGCTCTGGGTGTTTTCTGTGTCCTCAGAAACATCTGGCAATCTCATGCTGCTTTGCTTGGAGCCAGACCTGGACTCCCAGATAGCAGGTGACAAGCTATACATGTAATGTGTTAATCCACTGGGGGCTACAAACCTGTCTTTGTGAAGTAAAGAGATGAAGAATTAAGTAACGTCGACTTAAATTTTATTTTATACACCTGTATGTCTTCTCTGGATAGCCTCTTCTGTGGCTTAAAATGCAAACAGAAATACAAATTATCCTTTTTTTTTTTAGTGTGGCATATGTCCTTGTTGTACTAAAGTTTCTGTATGGCCTTCTTACTTTCCTAGCTACGTCTTTGTTAACATATTTTGATCTCTTCTGTTGAGGAAAATACTAGAGTAATTGCAGAGCAACACTGAAGTATCTTGGTGACATTATTTGTGTATACTTTATTTTTACATGTATTAGTCAGGCCCTATGGAGTTACATGTTCATCATTTGGTTCTAGGTCCAGGAGGAGGTCTAATGGTTTTTCCATCTCTTTTTGTATTCCATAATACCATCATTCAACCAATTTGAGTGGATTTGCACACATACTTGCCTATATTATAAGGAAAATGGCCTCTTCAAGAAAAGCTTAGACGACTTCAAATTTCTAGACTCATCAAGGTCATACATCACACAAAACAAATATTAAGAGAAACACTGTTTGTCCTCCTCTGCAGTTATAATCATAGAATCACAGAATGGTTGGAGAGGACCTTAAAGATCATCTAGTTCCAGCCCCCACGCCATGGGCAGAGACACCTCCCACTTAGACCAGGTTGCTCAAACCTGGCCTTGAACACCTCCAGGGATGCGGCATCCACAACTTCCCTGGGCAGCGTGTTCCAGTGCCTCACCACCCTCACAGTAAAGAATTTCTTACTAATATCTAATCTAAATCTGCCCTCTTCCAATTTAAATCCGTTACCACTCATCCTGTCACTGCATGCCCTTGTAAAAAGTCCCTCGTCAGCTTTCCTGTAGTCCCCCTTCAGGTACTGGGATAGAATATGATAGCCTTTAAAAAAATCAAAAAGCTGTGGAAAGGAGAGAGAAACTGAATAACGCTAATAATGAAATAACCCTTGAAAGAATTGTAAGGCAAGTGACCATGTAAGTTAAACATACAGCAACACCATAAGGTTTCAGAAGACTCAAGTAATTCTTACCCAGAACACAGTGGGACATAATGAAATATTCCTTCCGATCTGCAAGAGACTTAACAGATATCCTGTGTTTTACCTGTAGTATTCTATCTGTCTAAAGGGCTCAGTCAATAAATCTTTCATTCCCTATCCATCTTCTAATCATCAGTCCCATCAGTTCTCTCTTATCACCATCAATTTATAGACTGCCAAACACATCAATCATTTGTGTCAATTAAGTCTCTCTCTCCTCCAGACTTCTTCAGTCATTAATCTGTCCTCTTCCATCTTGAGGTCCAAGTGCGTACCACCCTCCTGGTTTCCCTGGTCAGCTCTGTGTAGCTTCCATAAGGGCATTTTTGTTTGTTTATTTCCAGTCCTGTGTCATCTATCTTTCCTTAGCCATTTTCTGGTCTGTGCTCCAGATCTGCCAAGTCATGAGAATTTGTTACGTTTTTGTATGGTAAATTTATTTCCCCAGGTGTCCTCTAGATTTCTCCTCTGACAGTAGTGAACACATTAAGCATATTTGTCGTCTTTTCCTACTCAACTCACCTCTTGCTCCTCTGAGCCCATGTTAAGTTGATCCTTTTACCAACAAAATGAGCGTGACAGGAGAGAGAAAATGAGAGTTGGCGGGTAACAGCAATGTGACTTGGTAGCTTACTGGTTGCGCCCAGTTTAGGGGAGATACTGCTAATTCTGGTCTGACTTCTCTATAACACAACTGGCTTCAGAAAAATAGCATGTGGTTATAATGTTAAAAATTGATCTAAGGAGCAGCATCCAGAGGCCAGAAAGTCCTATTTTTGGCCACCAAGTGCTCCACTTCCTGAGCCACAGACTTTTCTTGCCTGCTGTTTTGTCCCCAAGTGTCATCCTTTTCTTGTTGCAGCCTGGCACAACAGAGGTGGAAGATGCCACTTGCCCATCTTCCTTGAAGCTTTCTTGAATCATAACATAGAATAGTTTAAATTAGGGATGAGGAGTTACCTCTGCTGGGAAGACAAAAGCCCTGAGATCTGAATTTCTGTCAAGAGTGTAGCTGCAATTGAGGTCCCTTATTTCTGTATGAAGCAATTCTGGAGCAATACCTCATTCATTCTTTTCTCCTCAGTCTTTTGAAGGAAAAGTAGCTGCCATGGTGTGTATTGTTCACACTGCCTGGATCTTCATCTTGTTCAAATTGCAGGGTTTCCTTCAAACCAAGGAGTGGCAGAGTTCAAAAGCCCTTTTGTCTTGTTTCTATATTGCTGTGGGTTTAATCTAAGTTCCCTCGTTGAGGAAGTTCTGCATCCATCTCTCTGGAGAAATTTTCAGGCTGAAGAGAGAAACCCCTTAAATAGCAGTTAGAATGTGGCTTTTTCTGTATCACTTTCTTCAATTTAGAGGAAATGATTCTGCATAAATTTCCTTGCATGCTCTGGATTTCCCTCTCAGAGCACCTGCTTGTGAGAATAAACTGTTATATGGGGGTCACAAAGAGTGCACTTAAGTGTGTATCTTTGTTATTCGCCATAACAGTAAGTCTGTTCCACTACTAAAAATAGCATAAAGAAGAATTTGACTCATCTGGTAAACTAAGACTCAGTTGCCAAAAATGGCAACTTTTCACACTAACAAGTTCACTATAGTGATGAATATATATTCAAAAAAGAACCATATTTGAATATGTGATCTAATATATCACACTGTGATGCTTCTAGTATTATGTGCACCTGTTTGACCTCAGACACAATAGTCAATTAAATACTCAGTTTATTTAATTTTGTTTTTCAGTTCTTCTAGTTCTTTTCTTTCTAAGAGGAAACTGTAGAAATGTAATGGAAAATCTTTATTAATGCAAGACACTGGCTGTGAGCATATATGTGCTAAGTTGCTGTAATCACACTTTTTTAATGTTCTTCAGTACATTCTAGAAAAAGCAAGACTTAAGGAACTTTGTTCCAGTCTTCATTAAGACTTCCACACTCAAAATAATTTAGTGTTAGAAAGTGCTAAAAAACTAAACATGAAAGGTAAAGTGATCCTCCGAAACAATATGCACCTAAGACCAGATCACCTAACTGCAGGAGGAGATATAGTGCTGCCTTTGGCAAATACATAAATCTAACCACGTGGTAGCAGTGTTTGTAACTTGCCCTTGTTCCAAGAGCACAAAGACTTTAGAGTAGGATTTTACTAAGAACAGCTGGGGAAAAGAGTTGTAGCCTTAGTTTGATTCTTTATAAAACTTTTGAAATTTACTAAACTTCTTCTAACTGCAAGTCCTGACACACCCAACTTAATATCTGAAAGTCAGAAGCTTTTCTTTCACTCTCATTTATCATCAGTGGTAGTTGTGACTCAGATAAATTTTTCTGCAGGTTTATGCCTCAAATCCACCTCAGTTGTGTCAAGAATTTTACTAGTGATAGATGCATTTAAGGATACAACTTGACTCTTTGAACCCATGTTTGAGTTTTCAAAGCTGACAGCTGAAAAGAAAATCCTTTCTGTGTGAAAAATTAAACAAATTTACTGCAGACAATGCTAACTGAAATACTTGAATAAAATAAAGCCAACTTCAGTCCCCAGATAAGCCCCTGATGCAGCTAAGTATTTTTGACTAATAGCACTTCTGAATGTTTTTAAAATTAAGAAAAAAGCTGTTGTTGAAAACATCACATGCATAAGGTCTAAAGAAAATTAAAACCTGTCACTATTTCTTATATCATGGTACTGTAATCAAGTTTGACTGCCTACGGAATTGAAATGAAGCACTGAAAAAGTGTTTCAAATAATTACTTTTAGATGGGCTGTGCTGTATATGGATGAAAGCAAGGCACACTTTTGAACTATCTTCACTATGTTATGAAAAGATAGGAACACTTAATCTGAATGTAGTAGGAGAAGAATGAATATGGAAGGTATTGCAGAAAGAATTATAGGGTCCAAATATGCTTCATCTTGCATGGAGATTTGACACTGCAAATTAACTTTGTCTTTGTTCGCTGGAATATATTTTGAAGTAACCCACAGCTTATTGCCTCTGTGTGTTAATGTATCTCATTACAGAAAATAGTCATAGTAAGGAGAGGATCAACATATGCAAAATATATATTTGAATAATGGTAACAACTAGCTGGCAAGCAAAACTAAGAAGCATTCCTCTTCTGAGGAGAAGAAAACATTTTTTTCCAAAATTTTATGGTCATGGTCTGTCATGGTGGAATGAAGGGTATTACATCATTTGAATTGTCTTTGATATGTTACTCAAACCAGGATTTTAATTTCCTAGCTCCTGAACGCTGTGTAGGATAAGTGGTATTTCTGTACCTTGAAGCATTGTCTTGGTTGAAAAAAATAAAAAAAAAATACTTTTAAGCAAATGAACAGCACTCTCTCCATAACATTTTAACTTGAGAAATATGAAACTTTCACTTTTGAAATGTACATGTAAGGTATAAGGTACAAAGCTCTGAGACGTGTTGAGATAGTGGGGTTTTCTCATCTTAAAAGTTCTGGTAAAAATATTAAAATGTGCTAAGCATAAATGGCTGAGAGAATGATGAGCATTTTCATGCCTTGCCATACTTAAAGATCATCTACATTCTGCCTTACTTGATTAGACAGGGGTGTTGTGTTACTATCAGTAGCTTATGTATTTAAAATATTTTTGCTTGTGTTTGCATGTAAATTGCCAACGTATTGTTTTATTTTTTTTAAAAATTTCTCACCTTATGTCCATAATATGAGCAACCGTCCTGATTGTCAACTCTTTCCTATAAGTAACAATTCTCCCGAAATCTTTGGTAGCAGAAGGTTGAAGGAGGTGGTTTGAATGGTTTTCTCTGGGGGCATTAACTCCTCTCTCAACTACCCTTCCTTAATGTCATATATGAGAGAGGCAATGTGCAGCTATGTAATTGTCCATTCACATTGACAGCATAGTTCACAATGGTATTTCTGTAAAAACATTTTTCAAAAATATTGATAATTTAAATACTGCAACCAGTGTTTCAGGAATGGTTAGCCTAAATCTGCAAGACTAGATTTCTACTGTCATTACAGTAAATTTCTCATTACCGGAGGTCACAGTTATATATTTGTATGGGAAAAGTGCCTAATTTGCTTGTGGGTTCAAAGCAGCTCTCTGATTTTTCCCTGATGAAAAATCTTAGAAGTCCTTCTTTGGTTATTTTAGGACAAGTCATATTGAGTATGTATTTGTTTCACTTGATAAATAGCTTGAAGTACAAAGAAAATAATTGTTTTGTACCTATTTCCATTGAAGTTAAATTATTTCACTTTATGCAGGTGGCAGCAATAAGCAGCACTTTAAAAGATGAAGCAGGTGAAACTGATCTTGATCTATGTAAGGTATGGAGAATACTGTAAAGCAAAACGCATCGATCTTAGTGTGATGCTTTTTGGAAGGCTACATAGTTGATAATCTACTGTTGCTAAAACACCCTGTATGCCCGGTATCACCCAACTCTGACTAATGAGACTGACAGTTCTGTGCTAATCAGCAGAGATCAAAAGAGACTGTGGCTTTAACCCTGCATTGATCCAGAAAGAACAGAGCCACAGGTGGGATGATATTATTCAGAATGTTTTTTTTTTTTCTGACAGCAGGAACCAAGTCTGAATCCTACAGCTTTTCTGCTCATCTGCTTATCATAACAGATCAAGAGATTCAGAAAGGGTACCAGTGTGCTTTAGGAATAGCAGAATAATCCAGTTTTCTTCTGACTGACCTCTATATGACTCTACACTTCACTTCTAATCACAGACTACACAGGGCTTCTTATCCTGATGTCGAGAATAGTCTACAGTAAAGGCAACCACTGAATATATCTTGCAGTTTGGTACAAAACCGTACTGCCTTCTTCTGCTAAGATGATTGTGGATGACTGTAAAACTTTTCCTGGTCTTATTCTGACTATTGGTTCAAACCCTCACAAATCTCTGGGAAGACAGGAAAATTTCAGATGACCTCAGTTACTCAGATTTTCATTGATTCTTGGCTGAGCTACAGTAATGAGAAGCATGAAAGCTTAAATATTTAGAACACACTAGGCAATACAAAATCATGCAGCACATGGCCTGCTGGGGCTGCCATAGGCATATTGACCCTACTCTGTGTCCCATCAAGTTCAAGGATTCTGTCTTATTGTCCAGGGAGCTTAATGTCTTTGGCCTGAGATAACCAGAAGTTTTTCAAGCTCTCCATATAAATGTCTTTGCTTCTCTGGCCTGATGGAATGTGCTACGGTAAAATTAAAGTGCAAACTCTGTAAGAGACTGGACTTCCTAGGGATATATGCTAAAGCACTATGAAACTGATTGCCTAAGGAGTTAGGAACTAACATTTCACTGCCCCTTCCTCTCTGAATACAGCACTCCTCTTTGTTGGGGTCTTGTCTAGATTGATTACACAACATGGAAGGGATTGATTGGGTTTTTTGTTTGTTTTAAGACTGTCTCAGTCATCAGGGAGAAGATTCAAATCTGCGTTAGCTGTCAGTCAAACTCAACTAGAAGGCAGTACCATGCTACTATGCTCAGCATAGCATAAAAGTCACTTATGTGGTTGCCATCAAAGAGTGCCCTAAGGAGGAGATAGTACATCAGTCTGCCCACTGTTTCAGAGGGTGAGGAGAAGAGGAATGCATTCCAAGTTCCAGCTCTTCTGTAAACATCCTCCTTTTCTGGTACAGCTATTCTCTGGCAGGTGAGATGGATAGGTTGGACTTAAGCCGTGTGTCCCTGTAGCCTTGCTTGTCTGCATAAGATACAGCTGTTCTGATGAGCCTGTTTCCTTTGTGCTGCAGTAACTAGTCACGGGACTTGCTTCAACCAAAGTTGCTAAAAATAGTTTCAGTAGTGAATGACTGGGATCTTTTAATTACTGTGAGTTGCCATATACTTATATAGAAACTCTGACATGGAGGTTTTATAGTTCTTGAGTTTTCTCTTTTTTAATTTTTTTTTATATTGTTTTTGTTGTCATAAAGCCTTTCTGTATAAATGGACCTTCATGTTCCAGTTTTGCCCTTTCAGCTCTTTGTGACAGCGGTCTAGGGCTGTTATTGTAGGTGACGCTGGAGTATTTGTTGGAAATTCAGTTCCTGAGCCTGCTCCTCCCTCTAGTGGAACAAATACTCTTCCCATGAGTAGTTCTGGAGAAAAGTGATGGAAACACATAAGCTTGGCAATGTATGTTTCTTCTTCTCCAGAACTTCTTAAAATGGCTCAGAAAACTGAATAGACTGCTTCTATGGGCAGCTAAAACAACTTAAATGGTTCTCCATCTTGATCACCTGCTGGCTAGAGCCATTGCCAGAGTGTAGGACTCAGGTGCCTGCTTTGCCCTGATTTTGCTTTTGAGAACCCTTGGTGCTAGGAATTATTCTGGATGTGCAACAGCAAATTCTGAGTCTGTAGCAGAGATGTGGCACCTCTCTCCAAATCTCTCTTGTAGCAGATTTTTAAATTGTTTTGTACTACTCAGATCTAAGGTTAAATGACTGTAGTACAGAAGTGAAATGCCCATACCAATTCTCTTCAGTGTGCTCTGTTCCAGATTTAAAAAAAAAAAAAAGAAAAAAAAAGAAAAAAAAAACAAATAAAAACTTAGTGCTTTTGAAGTGAAGCTTCTCTTAAGGAGAAAATGCTTTGTAATTCAAAAAAATAACAAAAAATATCACAGGAAATGCAATATCAAACATTACATAATCCATCTTTCTATTAATGTAATTTTTATTCAAATGTAGCATTTCTGTTTGTATAGGAATAGGCTATTGATGAAGAATAGAGGAGGTCTGCTACAAAAATGGAGATTGTACACCTCTCTTGGGTATACATGTAGCATTTAATATATATTTAAAGACAAAGCAAAGCTGGGTACTCACCAGCAATTTTAAATGGTTTCCATGAAAAATATTTTAATAATACATAAACAATTTGAAAAGGCAAATTTGAAGGCCTATTACTTGCCTGGCTCAGCAATGACTGGCAAGCACTCATGACACTGATGGCTACTCCCACCTCCTGCATTGCTAGTATCAGTCCATTGCTTTCCTTAAACAATTAGACTAAAGGTTATCACAGCATTAAAGGCTCAAAAATGTCTATATATGTTAATGCAGTTCAACGATACACTATATTTTACTAATACTATATGGTTTTGAAAGGTATTGGTGTCCTTTTCAGCTAGTTACTTACCAAGTTACAATTTTATCTTACCTTACATATCAGAAACACAGTAAAGAAACACCACGATCATGGTTTCATCCTGTAACTAAAGAACCTAATTTTGTTTTCTCTACGTCAGAAGGAATATATTCACTAGAAATAAATCATCAGGAAACAGCAAGGATCTAGATTCTTAATAATAGTACAAATGGGAACAAAAATTTTATGGTTTTCCTGAATTCTGCACATCTTTAAAGTCTGTTGTGAGCTTTTGAATTACAAAATGTTAAGGTATGAACACACTGAGGAACTGAGGACAATAAATAGGAAAGATATTGCACAATATTTTCAAAACTTTTCTCAAGTATATTTTTCTCAAAGTGGTATATGATTTATGGAGTACGCCTGTGTGAATTGTACTTCCCACCAGTAGCTTCTCCACATAGAGAAAGAACAGCTTATTGCAGCTGTCAGCTAATGAAATAACCCCTGCAGTTCAAGTAGTTGCAGCTTTGGGCTGAAAACTGTGGTTCTGGCATTTTTGGCAACATATACCCATGTCTTGTGGCAGAGGGTTTTTGTTTCGTCATGATGTGCAACTTCTGCAGTGAGCAAAGACCATAAAGAGTGGAATATCAGAAATCATTTTATCATTAATCTGTTGTTATTTTACATAATCTTACAGGTCAATGCAGTTTCAGCATGTATGATTACTTTCTTAATATGTCAAGCTTAAAAAAAAAGTGAGGGGGAGCTGAGATTGCCTTTACGGAGGGTAATTATGTATCCACGTTGGAACCACACTTTGGCTGTCTGGGAACAGGAGGAAATATCTTCCATGTGATATTAGTACTTTTATTTGTAAGACCTTTGGGTCAAGAATTGTCTCATCTTGAATGTATGTTGCACCTAGATTTTTTTTTTTTAAATTAACAAGTCCAAAAATAATGCACATGAATGGATAAGGTAGCTGGAAACAGTCTGATTCATTACTGCAATGTTTATGGCTGTGAATGTAACTCAAAAAAAGATAACTGCAATGCTAGCATTTATACCTTATTTCTCTGAGTGTAAATGCACCTACAGACCTTTTATTGCAGTCTAACTGGAAGGCCAGTGAATAATCTCAGCATGGTTGAGCAGCAAATGTTGGAGGATAATTGGATCCGCAGGCTAAGACAGTATGAACATGGAAGGTCTGGTAGGGGAGATTGATGGACATTTATTTTACATTGTGTTTAAACTCTACTATTTGTTTGTAATTTTATGTGGAAGATAATTTACCTTTAAAAGTTTAAAATTATTAATTTTGATTCAAATGAATGATTGAGGTTAATGTTCCCTAAATAATGTCTTTGTAGTCATAAGCTGGTAAACAGAGCATGCTGAAGAGCTCATTCAATAAAGCTTATAAGCCTTTAATTAAATTGTGAAACCATTTATACAATGCTTTAAAAGTGAATCTTTGAATGTGAACTTCAAACATCACATTAAGGATATTCAAGTATTATATGTCCTACAGAAACAGCATACTTGCTTGTAGATAGGTTTTTTTTCCTCCGAAGTGAGATTGCAATGCATTATTGTCTATTAAAAGACAAACAAAAAATACAGCAAAAGTACTTTGGATCCATTCTGGCCTTCTTCATCTCTTTACAAAGCTGCTAGTGTATATTTTTTAGCAAGAGCGGCTTGAACAAGTGCTGCTACAGTAATCCTTTGATAATATTATTACCCCTTAGTCCCTTGTCTGTCCATTCTGTCTCCTTTTGATAAGAAATCTGTTCTTTAATTGTTGTTTATCTTACAACACTTAACAGCTCAGGGTAGGATACATTTTGCTTGCTTCTTTGAAAATATATTTTATTGAATACATATTTGATAAAGCCATAGTCTTTAAGATAAAACTTGTTTGGGAGGAAGGGAACACAATACAAATGACTCTCAGTTATGCTGTTACTCATGCTAGGTTTCACAGTGATGTTGACCAACATGCATGGGGTCTAGTACCTGTAATTGGAATAATTTTACATTGTTCTCTTCTCACGTGCTTCAAACAGGTAAAGAAAAAAAGCTTGATCGATTACAATGACAGTCCTTCTGTGTTTACAGCTGGTCTTGGAATCTGCTATCCAACTATTCAGTTAAGTTTGCTAGAGAGACTGAGGTCTCCAAGATATCTAAGTTCCTACAAGTAGCACAGAAGAGAGAGACTCAAATTAGTGTCCACATCACCACAGTAATTATCTCTTCTGATTGTCTTGCTGAATGATTGATCAGTGTGTACTTCCTGGCTGGCTACTGAGAAGCGAGCTGCTTCAGGTCAGTCCCAGATCCTTTTCTAGTTTGTCCCTCTGAGTCACTTTGGCATGTGCTGGTGGGAAATTGGGAAATGTGGGGTTGACCTGATGATGTGTACTGTTTTCTCCACTGTGACTGGGAGGAAGGGGAATGAATTGAAACTAGGATTGTTGTAATAGAGCTGGAGAAGGGATTTAGGGCCTGAATCTGTAGAAGGAAGGCTTCACAGAGCAAGTTGTTCATTGCAGTCATCCGCAGGGTCCACCTTTTACATTTTCCAGAAGAAGCCGAGCTGCACAATCTTCCAAGGAGAGGGAAAGCGGGTGGGGGGCGGGGGAGGGGGGGTGACGAAGGAAAAATAAATAGAATGTAATCACTATCAATAGTAATTCCTGAAAATGTGAGAACATTCCCTAGATTTACTGTCATGAAACAAATCCATAAGTTGGCTCCTGCTCTGTCCCTCACAAATGCATCTTCTAAACCCCTCTATTCCGGTAAAAGAAGTTGCGTGAAACAATTTTACTTCAGAAGTTAATCAACTATGTGGGACTGAATAAAATGTGAAATATTTAGCCTTTATCACTGCAAGAAAGTAGAATTAGCTGTTATCATTCATTGTTAGTATCTTAAATGAGTAGTGCAAAAAGCATAAAGGTAATTTTTCACTTTAATGGACATATTTAATAGCTGGCTCTGTATCCTGCTTTGTAACTACAAAGAAATGGCAGGAACTTTGAGCAGTCTGATACAGAATACTGTATTTCTTTTGCCTGCCATAGAGCATTTTCTTTTAACAGTGTTTATAAAAAAAAAGGTTGGTAAAGTTTGGGGTGGAAGTATACACATCCACTTCTATAATTATGGTCTGTACATTTCAGTTCTGACTATCTTATAACTGAAGATTTCAACATTGTCTCTTCCGGGCTTCAAACTGAAAGGCTCAAACAGTTTCAAACTATTGAAATTGTTACTTGTAAATAAGATTTAGAGAATATGAGAGAGGGAAAATGAGCTTCACCCCAACTCTTTGGTTTAATTCCTGTAGCAGCTACCTGACATTCAGTCCTTGGATTCAGTCTCACACATTACATCGTAATTGGCACCCAGGACTTTCTCCTTTCTGGGAATTGAATTAACCTTTGGCTGGAGAACTCTTGTTGAAAAATGTATAATCCATAATACCATATTGTTGTACAGCATTGTCATGGAAAAGGACCTAACTGAGTTTGATAGTGTTGCTCAATGTTTCACAAATCTTCTCTGCAACATTAGTAATTGAGAGGTAATTCAAAAGGCCTGCGTTAAACTTATTTGAGTTCACAGAAAATTGGCTTTCCAGCCAGATGTACATTATATTTGTGTTTCAGGCTTGTCAAGCAACACCACCACCATTAGGAAACAAGTAACATCTTCATGGTGTTGGTATCTTTAGTCTAAAAAAAAGATAATAGTTGTGTGTTTTGTGGTTTGTTTTTTTTTTTTTTTTTTCCCCTTAACAATCAGAAGTAATTAGACTGCATTGGAAAATAATCATGTAGAACTGATGTTTTAGAACCAAGTTAAGCAAGAGTCTGGAGAATAATATATGTACATAGAAATTGTAACTGGACGGTTCACTTCACTTACAAACAAAACACATGTTAGTGTGGGAAAAATCTGCCAGGTGTGGACAATCTTGTAATAAGCATCCTGCCCAGGAATCACTGGGCAATCTGCAAGTTCATATTTTTTTTTTTACATATAGCATCTTTCATGTCCTGTGCATGCCTCCTAAAAACAGGGAAAACAATGTGACAAATCAGCTTGCCAGCATCACACCTGATACAAATCTGTACAACTACATGGTTTTACTGAACCTGTGCTGAAGGACAACAGTTGCAGATACAGTTCTTTGGAGACTGAATTTAGCACTACTTCGTGGAGTTTAACAGACTAGGAAAAATTAAGACATACTAGTGAGAGCAAGTCTGCCTTTAAGCATAATTAGAGGGAAAGTAATGCTGCTACAAATGTAGAAGGAACTGTTCCTTGTTTGACAGAGCCAAAATTTTTAGATTTCATTCATCTCTGAATGAATTTTGAGCCAACTCTGTGCTACCAAATACAATGATGGTGTATGGCACCATGTTTGCCACAATGTAAATGCCCATTCCTTGTGCAAAGCAGTTACGACTAACAGTGCTCTGGTTTCCATTGATCTCTCTGGGAACAGAAGGTCAGTAAGGACAGACAGTTTTCACGAAATTAGGGTGATAATTGTGAATGCATTTCTCCACATATTAAAACTTGGCTCTATTTATTTTTTTTGTTTGTTTGTTTTTTTGTTGGCAATGTGGTCTTGTGAACTGACTGGTGGAGCCCACAGAAATAATTGTGGTAAGTAAGACAACAGCTAATGAAGATGCAAAAGCTTTCTGGTAGATGTTTTTAAAAAGGCAACAAAATAAAAAAAACCCAACAACCTAGACTAAAAATTGAAAGCTGTAACAGTGAACACTAGACATACGAAATGAATATATTAAACAAATTTAATGCAAAAAATTCAAAAGAACAGTATTCAGCTCTTTCTGTGTTTCTTAGAGAATTACTTTGAAATCTTTACCTTTGGGAATGAAAAATTTTAAAAGCTAGTATACCATAAATGGAAAAAAAAAAGTTGACTGCAAATTTAGAAATATAAAAATATATAATAATTTTCAGTGTGACAAAATGATTAGCACTATTTGTAGTGGCAAAACCATTTATTTTCTAACTTCTCAGTTGAAAGAAGTCACTCCCACTACATGCAAGTTAACAGTTGCTAATCAGAGTACTGGGGTTTACACAAGGGCTGTTGAAAGACATCATAGTTATTATAATTAGTGCTCAAAGAATAGAAAATAAATAAATAACCCCATTATCTATATTGACCGAAATTAAAAATCCTAGACTAAATTATTCCTGTTTTCCAAGTTTAAAATGAGTAAGTGTGGCAGTCGATTACTTCTTTTGCATTCCTTCTCTTGTACCACCAGCTTTATTGATTGGTTTCAATTAATGTATGCCAACAAGTAAATTAACGTAGCACCTGAGGCATAATTCTCTAGTGGTTCACGTACACTGACTTCTTACTATTCTTGCTGTTTTAACTCCTACTGAGCATATTGCTGGGAGCTACAATATTTTTCAGTCTGGACACGGACATTAGCCATGGCTGTAATGACAGGTCATTTACAGCAAACCCATGTTTCACTGCAGAGATGTCTCTTTAAGTGACATCTTATCAATGGCAATTCAATTAGTCAACCTTAAGAATTTGAGATATATCTCATGCTGTGTCACACAATGCTAACTGATTTGCATTTTAAATGTTAGCTTTTGTCGTTGTTATACTTCTTTGTTATACATTAAAAATGCATTTTCATTCCAATTCTTCATTCAGAACTCCATGGAAAACATTTCCTGCATTAAAATTGCCTGCCTTCATTCCCAAGAATGATGTCAGCTGAAAGGACTTGTGGGCTTCTACTGTGGACAGGAGTTTTTCAAAGCCAATGCTCACCTGTACCTGTATTCCTTATGTCATTAATTACTGGTAAACGTTGGATGATTCTGAGCATCTGAAACATTGAAGCATCCAAGTGTCTAAAATATTCAGCTACTGCAATTTAAATGGGATACACATATAAATACCACCGTGGTGGACACAGTCTATACATGCAGACAGAAATATATATTTTTTTTAAGTAGCAGAGAATTTAAAGCCAGGTCCTGATTCTTCTGGGATACTTGTGCAATGAAGAGATCCTAACAAGTCATGGTCTTACTCTGCATCAGCCAGCTGAACTCTCTAGGGACAAACCACATTGCTTTCTATAAAAAGTGGTTACACACTGCAGTCTTTGAGAAGATATTTCCTGGAGTATCTATATAGTGCAGTTACATTGTTCTTCAGTGTACAGTCCTGTATGAACTGAACATATGCTCTTCATTATGTATAAATATAAAGCAAAGGAGCTGGTAACCAAATGTAAGTATGTGTTCACAAGTTGTGCTAAGTAAAACCCTGAGCAACAGTGCACACTTACAGATATAATACTTTTTAGTTAGTAAGTGCTATAGAGGCATACAGAAAACTGTATTTTTGGACTTTTAAGCCTGAATTTAAAAAAACTCTATAAAATCCAAATATCTGTTGGTTGGAATTGAGCATAGGGTCTTCTAGCTCAGACAGAAACCTTGAATACTAGGCATTTCATCTCCCTAAATCCTATCTTCTAGCTTCACTGCAGTGAGTGTGAATGACTAAATACACTAGCTCTTTAATTTTTTTGTCCATGCTTATACATTAAAAATATGTTTCCCAGTCTTTTCAGTCATAATAAAATGTTTTGTGGGTAAGTACTTTATTATTTCTAAACCAATACTTTCCCATGTTCATCTTTGACTGAGAATCCTGATTTAAAGCTAATTTTGCCATTGCTGCAGAGAAATAAAACATGCTTGTTATTTACATGGAGAAAGTGTTTTCAAGGCAAATTAACTGGTGTGTTTGGCAAGATTATAAGCTAAATGTGAACAGATAGTTTCCCTGATAAGCTGTGTGGTATTACAGAGCACCAACTTGTTTAATGTGCAACATTTATTTTACAAGTATGTGCCACATCTAATTCAGTATTCAGAATTCCATGCTGATGAACAATTTTAACTAGTTTCAAATTATTGAATCACTATTCTGAGATCAAATTTTAATGGAGGAAAAAATTGTATGATAAGGCTCATTAAAAGATTTTAATATTTAATTAAACTGGAGTTTAAAAAAAATAGTGGGCAAATTAATCCTGATAGAGCTATGCTGGCTTCTAGTAAACAAAGAAAATGCACTCATGAAGAAAACAGATAAATGATATCCCCCAGGTTGTGCTAGAAACACTTTTCAATTTATGTTAATAGTACATATATGTTTATGTGCATATGTGTGTGGGCTGAGATATGCATACGTATTTTCAGGATGCATCTTTGTTAGTGTGTTAGTCTGAATCAAGAGCATGCTTTTGAAGTGCGTATTTTTCTTTCTTTCTTGCTGTGCTTTGGTTCACATCATGTGGAGCTTTTGCAGCGCCTCAACTTGATTCCTTTCAGATGAAACTAAGATTCAGATTTGGAAGATTTAGCACACTCCAGGAGTGTGACTAATGCACTCCAGCTCCAAATGGGCATTCAGTCCACAGGGTCAGACTAGACCTAATCTGAAATAAAAGGCCTTGAAAGGTGTATTTTATGGACACATGTTGTCAGCATCAACTATTTCTCTCTACAGGGTTGCCGCTATCCATCCATAAGCCATCTGCTCTCAGAGACATAGTCTCTGAATTATTGTATGTTAATTTTATTTTATTTTATGATTCTCTGTAAGGGACAAGACACTGTTCCTGCACAAGTCTAGCAGGCACTTCTGTAGTACAGCACAAAATAAGCATATACATGTATTCAGTGAGATAACCAGTGATAACATCTTCATTACTGTATATATCAATATGTTGCAAAATCTTCAGGATCTGGATCCCTCAGCAGAAGCTTACATCTGTGGGCCTGAGCCATCTCTTGCTGCTGTCACTGACTTTTAAAAGCTTATTCTGAAGGTTGTACAGGTTATTATTCAAGTCGCTGTATAGTTTTACTATGCTAGTTGAACACTGTTGGAGTATGTATGAGATAATGGCCTTAAAATCCACCCCTACTGAACTCAGACCATTGCTCCAAAGCATAAATTGCAACGTGAAGAATATGTCCTACCATTACAATGAGAAATGTTACAGATTTAAAATTGGTTATGAGTGTAAGTTACTGTCTGTAGTAACTGCTTTGCAGAAAAAAAGGACAGAGCCTTTCTGAGGTGTGGCAGAGTTTTTACATCTGCGTGTGCGTAAGTTTTAAAATTAAAATGTACTTCTTTCATATCTCTCTAAAGCAGTTGGTTTTGTTACTGCACTGTTCAACAATGCTTTGCTTTTATGCATTTGATTAAAACTGAATCACATGGGAATATTAGCCCACATGACAAAATCATCACGTAATTTGGCAGAAGCACAGCACAGTTGACAGAACCTGCTTAGGGAGAGCCCCAGGACAGAGCTAGCAGAGGGAATAAATTCACCTTTGACCAGAAGCAAAAGTGATGCCTTTTGGATTGAGAATGAAAGCCTCGCTGTAAAACGTTCCATCTGCTCCAACACCAAACATTCAAATGCTTGCCACAAAAGCATTGAAATCTGAGCTTTTCAGAAATGTATAATAAATTATACTATATTGCTTATATCCTTAAAATGAAGTTATTCAGCTACTCCCATATTCTGAAAAACCTGATTACATGCTTAACTTGATCTATGTAAAGGATAACTTAGCAGGCCTCAGAAGTAGGAAAAATTATTTCTTATGACTTTGTCTGATTCTTTAATTGAAATTGTAGGACCATGTACTTCTCTAGTCTTGGATGTCCAGTTCAGGATAAGTTAACCATTTAATATGAAAAT
Source organism: Pterocles gutturalis (assembly GCF_000699245.1). Lineage (NCBI taxonomy): Eukaryota > Metazoa > Chordata > Aves > Pterocliformes > Pteroclidae > Pterocles > Pterocles gutturalis. Next base: position 35,095 of record NW_010145869.1, on the reverse strand, counting down.
ATCATAGTGTTTTCCAAAAATAAGGATTTTGAAAAGATACTGCTGCTGCACAACTTTGCTTTCCAAGGATGATAAATAATATTTTTAACTTTAGTGACTTCTGTTTGTCACAGTCTCATTTTGTAATCAGTGTTTTGGGGTTTTAATGTTATGACTTTCTATGTGGGTTGTTTTTTTTTTTTTAAATTTCTGAGCCAATTTGTAGACAGATATATCTATCTATATGTAATTATAGTTATACTTGTTTAGGGTTTGGTTTTTGCTTGGTTTTGCTTCTTCTGTTCCTGTTAATAGGGAAAATGAAAACCAGACAAGGAGGATGAAAGTGCTGTTAAAAAGGAATATGGAATAAACCAGCAATGAATTGGCAGGCAGAATCAGCTGCCCGAGGCATCCTAATTGAGAAAAAAAACTCCTCTGATACAATAGGAGGAAAGAAATTTTTCCTGCTGTGTTTGTTTAATCTCCCTCTATCTTGCCCAAGTCATAGATCTCTGCATGATGTGAAATCAGTTTCCTTCATTGCAGCTTTCTAGTGTGCTTTCTGCTTACAAACTTCATTTGTTACTTTGAATTGTTTAAATGGAGCCACGGTAACTTCTGGCTCTCAGCCTTTTATAAGACCATTTAGGAAAACTATGGCTACAAAACATGCCAGAATCATAAAGCTGAATATCTGGGGCTTTCTACTGTATGAATTAACTTCAGAATAATCCCCAGTTAATCTCTATCTATTTATGATTTAAATGGATACATCTCAGGAGAAAGCCGGTTTATGAAACAAAGCCTCAGAATCACAGTATGTATATTAAGGACATGTGTGTTTTATTTCATGTTTAATTTAATCAAGATGTTAAATAGTTGTAATATAAGATAAAATACACTCGTTTTTGTTGGTGAAGTTTCTGGAATTGATAGTTCATGTGTGTCATTGTAGCTTATCATCCCAGTAGCTTGTCACTAAGTTGGTTGTTTAAGGTTTATTGAGAAAAATAATATTTTTCTTAACAAAATAGCACATGGAATCTGCTCATGATTTGTGAAATTCTTTTATATCCATCTATCCATCCATCCATACAGTTTTGTATAATTATGTTGCTAAAACTATAGGACCATTAAAAGATGTTAAAAAACAACCACAAAACAAACAAAAAAAACCCCAAGTGAGGTAGCAAAGTTAATTTGTCTATTTAGCCAAATGGTTGTTGTTTGAAGTCCACTTAATGGTCACATATATTACAGGAACAATTCCCTAGTGTATTCCAATTTCTAATTCATTAGCATTTCTATCTTACATCTGTAATAGGAGTGTGTTTGTTTCTTTTTGTGCCATTCACAAGGATTGCAAAAAATATACCTCTATGGAAGTAATCGAAACAGATAAGTAGCTGAGTAGCTGTAATAAGCATTCACTGCAGTTGGTCTAATACATATTCTCACTGGATTTTTGAAACAAATCAAGAAATATTTTTGTTTCAGTTGGTACCTCTTACCAGAAAATTAGTGAAATGTTGGTTAATACTCACTTTGGAAAAGAAAAAAAAGAAAAAATCACAGCAAAAAATACTTTTGTACTAGAACATGAAGACGAAAACCGGTATTTTTATTCCTGACAAAGAGAATTTTTCCTCTAAATAGAGAAACTTACCACTAAGTATGTAACTAAGGTGAAGCTTCAAAAATTCCTTCAACTTTGACTAAGAACTATGTTCCAGCAACTTCTCGTGTTTTTGCTAAATGTAGGGA
>NW_010145869.1:0-33331 GCF_000699245.1 Pterocles gutturalis | reverse complement strand
TTACTGCTGTATTCTAAACATTGTTAGAGGCCGTGGTCATCACTGGCACAGGAAATATACTGGATTTCAACTTCTGTGTATAGGTTGGGTTGGTCTTGCCTTTATTCAGTGGTTCTGTGATCCCCCCCCAAAATGAAAGGTTACCTCCATTACGGGACCCTTATTAAAGAATAAAGCTGCTGTGTTTTAGTTCAGCTGGTCAAAAATCCATTACAGAATGTTTATGGAGAGACATAATTTTGTGTCCTTACCTCCGTACATAAAAAAATAAGTAAAGTGGAAAACCTACTAGCAGAGATGTTGTTTTTGACTATGAAACTGTGGAATAGTTTTCTGGGAAGAGTCCTGACATTTTCCCTCCAGTACAGAATATTTACAGTGCTAATAGAAATGTCTGAGGCACAATTAAAGTCAGGAATAGTTCCTCCTGGGTGCGTAGAACCTAAACCAGCAGGCCTTTTGGAGATATGCCAAAGATTTGAACACCCTATAGCAGTCTTTGTGAGCCATATAGCACTTGGATCTGGAGAATATAAAATAAAGATACAGTGAAACCAGTTTGAATGGCAATTTACCAGCTATACGCATCCAAGCCAACTGGTGCTTTTTTCCTAAGAGAGTTTATTTATGTTAAGCATACAGAGTTACTGTAATTTTAAACCAGGCTCTTTCAAATACATGTAAGTCATGTTTCTCAGACACTGCCGGCAGGTTGGTCTCTTGGTTTTCCAAACTGCTGTGGCTGATGGGATGGCTCTGCCTTTAGGCATGCTGGCAGCAAAAAGTGTTTCAGTGGGTTGCTTAATTAAGAATTGAAGGATGAAGGTAAAAAAGTAGGTCTATTTTTATTTCTAGTTTAGCTTTGCAGCTGGAAGCGTTCAACATATATATTCAAAGTCAATGTATTTGGCTGAATTCTGGACTGAGAGAATGGTTGTTGTTCACAATTGGATTAAACACCTCGACTTTTTGTTATGTCTGTTTTTGAAAGCATGATAATGGGCATAACTGCTCTCAAAATGAGTTTGTGAGTCTGTCTCCTGAGGATGCTAGTAAAATGCTCCTTCTGTAAGGCTGATGTGAACTGTTATTTTTGTTCTGTCACTTATTTTAGGATGGAGTACTCAAAGATTGTAGTGTATTATATTCTATATGTTTGACACGCCATAAATTTCATAGCTTCCTAGCTTCCTAGATGTCTGTTGCTTTTTTAAAAAAGTTTAGTTATATGTTTTGTCTTTCTTTCCATCCAAATATTTGAACTGTGGAATGCAGTAAACTCCTACATCTGCACAGCTGGAAATTTCAGTGAAGCACGGGTGTCAGGCTTGGAGGGAAAATGAGGAAGGTATGTTGTTGTATGCTGCAGAGTGACTGTCCATGATCTGAACTCTCTTTGTTTTATCTGGCACTTCACATGACAAAAGGGCCATCTCCAGGTTTCTTTGAGACACTTCACAAAATCCACTGCAGCAACAGAAGCGATTTCAATACAAGATGACTGTATGAATTTGTGGATGCTAATGATACTTCAGATTAGAGTGTCCTTCCTACTTTGTTCTTCAGTTTCCTTTATACTTTACTGCCACTCATCTGCATGCTGGAGGGTTCCCATTATGACTATTCCATTTGTCTCCATAACAAATTAAGGTTTCTGGCCCATGCTAGTTAAAAAAAAAAGTCACTTTGAATTTAAAATAAATTCCTGACCTTGTTAAGCTCATTGTGTTTGTAGATTTAGGCTTTGACTCAGATGTAGTTAACAAGTAAAAAATTTAAAGCATGTATTGTGTCCAGTGAGGTCATCAAAGCTACAGATATGCTGACTCCTGGCCTTAACATGAAAACAGGGAACATCATCAGCATAGGCCTTCTGCTGTTTATTTTTGTGGCAATTTTCTCACAAGATTACTCATTCATTTCAGTGAAATGAAATGTTAATTTTATAAGTAAAGGGCTCACAGTCTTGCCAGAGTGATTTAGAAATGCATGTCTACTGAACTCTCTACTTCAGACGTCATGGGTTTGAAGTATGATATTTCTTTTCCTTGACTTCATAAATAATTTAGATTAACAAAATCCAGATGGTTTAGAGCTCTCAGTACTTACAAGTTCAAGAAATTGTTCTTCCTCTGAAAGGAAGACTCCATACTTTTTCAGTTCTTGTATTTTATTCAGAGCTTTACAGTTTAGGTTTTTTGTCTAGTTCTTTAAAAAAAAGTCAGTTTTCTTTAAAACACCAGTGAGAGGTCGTACATGGAAGCATGAGAATGTGCTTAATGTATATCTGATGGAATGTGTAATATGAAGATGTGGTTTTCAGTCCTTCCAGGAAATTCAGTGCAAGATTTCCTAAAGAAGCTGAATCTTATGAACATCAATTTGAGTATTTAAAAGTTATTTAGATGATACATGTTGTCCTTTAAAAAACAAAGGACAGTGTTTGAACTATGACAGCACTTTATGTATTGATTTCTCTAAGGCATGTGGCAAATATTCCAGTGTTGCCCCAAAATTTGCTGAAAAATAATCTTCAGTGAGAATTCAAACACTCTGGTTGATTTCTGCAAGACTACACACACACACACAGACACACACACACACACACATATATATATATAAAAGTGACAGATGTTCTTCTGAGTTACACCTCTCTGTTTAGCTGGTGGATGTCACATAATAGCGAAGGTAATAGGGAAGGAACTGCTAGATGCATTTTTATCAAAAGCTACGCCAAGCAGCCATCTTCTGTCTTTTCCACAAGCCGTATTGTGCTTTTCAGTTTTCTTAGTAAAAAATTATGGCTTTACCATGGATAAGTATTATTTTTTGTCACTTGTTGTTCAGCTAAGTTTATTTTAGGATTGCTTCAATGCTAATATTAGTATTTTGACTGGAAAAATGGCATCTGCTTAAAGCTCAAACACGTCAATAGATCAGGTGTACCAAGTTATCATAAGTTTGCTGGAAGTGCCAGGAAGCAGCAGTTAGATTAGTGGAAACTGATTGTTACATCTGGGTTTTAATTCAAAGCTAAGTTGTTTTTTTGGTGTGGTTATGAATTATTCAGAACTTTTTGCCAGTTCCTTCTGATATGCTAAATTAATGTTTCTCTAATAGAATTTCAAAACTCATATGGGGAGCTACTAAAAAATTTCCATGAATAGCAAAAGTGTTTTTGTAGAAAATCAGTCAGGAATGTAGGCGTGGACATCTCTGTACTGCTATGGACTGTATTTTCTCTCGATGGCTTCCTTTCTTAGGTCTTGTTTGGGGCAGCAGTCAGGATGGAGTAACACTGCTTGCCACAGTGACTGATGACTGATTGCATAGCTCTAATGGGACAAATAGAAGAAATTAAAGGGTGGAAAGACAGCCTATCGTGCCTAGTTAGAACTGTACCCTGTACACTAATGTTATATTTTATGGTTATTTATCCCCTGGCACTATTTAACACCACCAATTTTGAAGATAAATGTAGTAAAGGCATTTTTATCCTGCTGCTATGAAAATGTGTTTTTAATAGATTTAGGTATTCTCAGGTCGTAAGAAAGAAATAGAAAGATTTTGCGGCTTTCTAAAGGACTGCATTATATACAGAGTTTAAAATGTCATAAAGCAGCTTGAAACACTACAGGGAGCCTGTGCAGTAATTGGAAAAATGTTTCATACTAATGTTTGGATTGTATTAGTGTGAGCCATTGGCATACATTTTGTGACAATAAACATGTCTTTGCTTAATTGTAATTATAGCTTACAGAAAAACTTAAAGAAAGGAAGTGAGAAAGGTACTTTGGTGAGTGTGGATAATGACACTTTAATGCACTTACAGTACAAGACAGCACTCCTAAAGACCAGCTCTAGCTTGCATGCACTGCGGATAGACCAGCCCAACGTTTTTATTTAATAATATTTATCAAGGTCGGGGAGTTGGTTAGTGTTTCGGGTTTGTGTGGTGGGATTTTGTAGCAGGGGGAGGGGCTACAGGGGTGGCTAATGTGGGAAGCTGCAGGAAGCTTCTCTGGCTCCAAGTCAGACCTGCCTCTGGCCCAGGCTGAGCCCATCAGCGACTGTAGATCTGCCTCTGTGATAATACAGTTAAGAGGGGAAAAAAACATTGTGTGAGCCTGCATCAGAGAGGGGAGCGGGATGTGAGAGAAACAACTCTGCAGACACCCAGGTCAGTGCAGAAGGAGGGGAGAAGGTGCTCCAGGCGCCAGAGCAGAGGTTCTCCTGCAGCCCGTGGTGCAGCCCATGGTGAGACAGCTGTGCCCCTGCAGCCATGGAGGGTAACGGGGGAGCAGAGATACACCTGCAGCCTGGGGAGGACCCCACACCAGAGCAGGCAGATGTGCTTTGAAGGAGGCTGTGACCCCGTGGGAAGCCTGCACTGGAGCAGTCTGTTCCTGCAGGACTGCACCCCACAAAAGTGACCCATGCTGGAGCAGTTTGTGAAGAACTGCAGCCCATGGGAAGGACTCACATCAGAGAAGTTAATCGAGAACTGTCTCCTGTCAGAGGGATCCCACACTGGAGCAGGGGAGGAGTGTGAGGAGCCATCCTCCTGCGGAGGAAAGAGCAGCAGAGTCGATGTGTGATGGACTGACTGCAGCCCTCTTCCCTGCCCCCCTGTGCTGCTGGGGAGGAGGAGGTTGAGAAATTGAGAGTGAAGTTGAGCCCAGGAAGAAGGGAGGGGTGGGGGGGAAGATGTTTTTAAGATTTGGTTTTGTTTCTCATTAAGCTACTATGATTTGATTGGTAAAAAATTAAATTTATTTTTCCCCCAAGTTGAGTCTGTTTTGCCCATGACCACAATTGGTACATGATCCCTCCCTGTCTTTGTCTTGACCCGTGAGCCTTTTGTTATATTTTCTCCACATCCCACTAGCAGGAGGAGTGAGCAAGCAACCACGTGGTGCTCGTTGCCGGCTGGGACTAAACCACGATGGTTAGGATTCCCCTGTTCCACCCCCTACCCTCACAGATTAGCAACTGGCATAGCTGTCAGCCTGTGTCTCTTCCTCAGATTAAATTCCTGTTAATAGCACATGAGCAGATTCTAGTCATTATTCAGTACTGTGCCGTACCAGATTTTCACTGATGCTGTTGTCTACATGGCACCCCTCCTACAGTAGGTTTTAGTCAGCATAGCAAAATATAGAAGAATCACCCACCTTTGAAATGTCACTTGAGAAAAAAAATACAAGTTTAGAACTTGTAACAGCATCTCATACCACCACAGTAGCTCATTGTGACTGTGAAGTTGGGCTTTTGTGTGCAGATTTGGACCTTGTGGAAACCCCCCAATATTTTCATATATTCAGAGTTTCAGTTTCAGGAAACTTTAGATAGACTTAATCACTAAGCTTAAATTCTGAATTGTAAGCAATAAAGAAATCTAAAATTTTAGTTTTTTTTTTTCCTGTTGTCACTTGCTTCCTGAGGGATTAAAACATGAATTTAGAAATGCCGTTGTTTCTTGCTTGCATCAGGAGAGTTTGTAGCTGATTATTATGCGATCAAATGCATACACAGTTTTGTTTTTTTTCTTCAGAGCTGATGCCCTTCAAGATTTTAGGAGCTCTCTAATTAATATGGTAGTATAAAGACAAAATACCAAACTGCTTTCAAGTCCTGTTGGTATAGTTTTGAGATGTCACTGATTTCTTAGGATCCTGAGCATCCTTCTAAGCTGCTTTCAGTGCTACTGAATTCAACCCTCACTCTGGAGTTCTTAGGATATTTTTCTGCATTAATCCTTACTAGGAATACAAATTTGTGAATAACCTGGCCATTTGGGAATGGTGAAGTAAATAACTGAATAAGCCTTACATTCTGACTGCTTGATGGGTATGTTTGTCAGTGCAGTTGGATAAATACAGTGTTGGCAAAATCTGTAAGGACTTGCGCTATGCTTCAGGTAACCAGAAAGTGGAATGAGAAAAGTTAACACTAACACTGAAGGAGAGTAAATGATTCATGGAAGCTCATCAAGAGAAGCAGTTCTAACAGCAACATTGCTTTAACTTAATAAATTAAATTGCCGTGCTACAGCAGAATTCTGAGATAAAGCCTTTAAATCTGTATTTCAGTATACTTCCAGGACTGACATCTAAAGCTGAAAGTGGTAATAGTACTTTTGGATAAGAGTTGAGATCAATATTTAATAATTACCATCATAATAACAATAATGAGGCATTTTACCCTGAACCTGCTATTGGTGGGGTGAGCTGATATTTAAATACATAAAACACACTTGTTTTTTTAACAAGTGAGTAATTGTACTTCATGAAATAATTCCTGATTTTAAGTTAAGTCCATCTAGTCATGGTTTGTGTCTGTCTTAACAACAAGATATCTGCATGACTGGGACAGATAATTTAAACATAAAAATACCAAAAGTTTCATTTCTAAACAAGTGAAGAAGGCTTACCTGTAATAGGAGGACTTCAAGCAGCATGCTTTGTTGGTTGATTTGGCTTTTTGAAGAAAATTTAAGGTGTAACTGCTGTTTTCACTGCTGTTTTTAAAAACCTTAAAAGTAACATTGGACAGAATAACTGACTTAGCCAAAATGCTTGTGAATATAGCATCTCTGCTGTGTACTAGCTTCCACAGATTACATGGATCATGGCAGCAATGTGGTTAACTGGGCTTCAACACGAGCTACTTACCCAGAGTCCTCATGATTTTATACTTGGACTCTAGTGCACATTGAAGTCCCCACCTTCATATGGGGACTTCTTTTATTAGCACTGCAAGTTAGGTCAAACTGGGTGGAAGTGACAGCACATGCACTACCCAATCTTCTGGTTGCCAGATAGCTATGTTTTAAATTTGGTTCTGGGCTTGCAGTTCCCCATCCTACACCTGACTTTTCCTTTTGCAGTTGTAGATAAGATGATATACAAATACTGTGTTCAACATTTCTGCACAAACAGCAGTCTGTCTTTGGGCAGGAATCTAGTGTGTATTAAGGGTTATCAATGTAGAATCATTAGGAAATGAAAAATATTATTTCCATCCTTTTTTCTACATAATTTTATGTATATTATTTTTATATCTATTGCTGATATATCTGAATGCAGTATCAAGCCATCAGTCCTATCAGCTTTTGGTAATTTTAATCATAGCTGGTATTCTTGATCACAGAATTAAAATATCTAGATAAGAATCTAGAAATGTGGGAATATATTTTTAAACTGTATTATACCACAAATGAGATAGCACAAGTAATTGTGAGTGATTTAGTGGCCAACATTAAATGATTACCAAATAGGATGATGTTGCAAAATGCATTATCAGTACGAGTAACAGGTAACTCAATCAAGCACAGAGCACAGTCAGATTTGTTAATCACAAATATGATATGAAGGTATGTAACTATGTGAAATATGGTGCAGTTTTACAGATAAGCGGAACTAACTCCATCAAGCAGCTTTAGAAGAGTGGATTTGCTTTGAAGCATTAAAATTGTTAGAGTAAGTAATGAAACTCTAGTGAAGACTTTTTGCACTGTTTCTCTTGAGCAATTCTGAGAAAATTGTTTTCATAAATTATTTATTTCCAAAGCTAAAACTATAACTGTAGGAAATTTAACAAAACAAGGGCTATGACAGATGAGAAGAATGTCTGAGCTCCACTAGGTGAAAAACTAAAAGCTTCTTCATTCCTAGTAACAATTGATGGCAGTATTGTTAAGCTCTTTAAAATGTCCTTGTTTAAATTCATCTTTTATGTGCATGGCACAAATAGTTTTTAAAGAGACCTGTCCCTCAGTGAAATGTAATCAGTCTGACGGGATGTTTATGGATCTTCATTTTACCTGTCCTCTGTCAAATTTCTCGGGTGGTAATGGAGAATCGTCTTTGTCAATGACTTCAGGTATTTTCAGGGAACAGCAGCAGAGCTGGAGAAAGGAACTGTGTACCTCTCCATGAACAGTCTTCCAGCTGTGTGTTTGGTTTTTGTGACACTGTTTTCCTCTACTATACCGTGTTAAGTTTTTTGCTTAAAGAGGAACATTTTCATCATATGAAATGCTTCTAGTCACAGATTTCAGTGATATACCACATATCATATTAAACTATTTTGGGAGCTACGTTCTTCAGAAGATATCCTGTGGGGGATGAGAGAGTTGCAGGGAGTGGTCAAATGCAACACGAATCCTCATCTGCAGCAGGAAGACTTGAAGAACAGATCAATAAAAGATGTGGCTCTGGATGGGAAGTATGTCTAGCACAGGGCAGATGCCAGGAGCCAATCTACCATGCTGGGACAGGTGGGGGGACAAGCATTCCGGTAAGAAGCTGAGAAACTGTTGCATAGCTCCTTCTCATCCCGCTTGCTGCACTAGGAAGGTTTTTGATGTAGCCATATGGTGGTATTGATATCCCTGCACAGCAGCAATCTCTTACCCTTCTTCCAGCACCTCTTCAACAATGTGATGTCTGACCTCATCTGAAAGATGTCCCGCTCAGAGGAGAGGGGCTGTGCCCTTGGCTTGGGTAAGCGGTGCCATGTATTAAAGTTGGAAATAACACCCTACAGGTGTGGTGCTCCTGTACACGCCTGAAGCTCACAGTTAGTGACTTTACAGCATTCAAGACACTAGGAAATAAAGGCGAGAGTGATGTGCTGTAAACACAGTTGTGTGCTGTAAAAACACATCATGAACTGTTACATTGTGTCTTGTGCTACAGAACTGTGTGTATTTTATGCCCATGTCTTGAAGCAGATTTTGACTAAATGAAATGTCAAGAGGCTGGATCTAGCTTCAGAATAGGCATTTAATCCATCTAAGTGGACTTCTACTCCATAGAAGGTGTCACCTTTGAATTACCAATGTCACCTTCAGAGCTCTTGCACAAAATGTTTTTTTATGGTTGGAGGGAATAATTTACTATCCAGTTAATCTTCATCTTTTCTCATTGAACGTGTTAGTACAGCTCAAGTTGAGTATGTTCTACTATTCGTGTCTCTAATATTTTTATAGACTATATTGGTGGACAGAGACTGAAGTTTCTGGTAATAAGTCAGGTAATTCCACTTTGTAACTGTTTTTCCTTCAACTTCTTTCTTGAACCTGCTGTCAAAAGCTTGGAAGAAAAGCTGAACTGCATTTGTTTATCCTCCACAGGCCAAAGCATGTGGGCTCTACAGCAAATAATCACTGTCAGGCTGACTTCATTGAGCATCCATGTCAATTCATCCTACAAAATATGCTTTCATGTACTACAAAGTCTTTTCAAGGCATCTGGGACCTAAGTATGGATGTACTAACACCAGTACTTGAGATAAACCATTAAGAGATCATCGTCCTGACACAAGAAAACAATCCTCTTGATATAGTCCATATAAAAGCCTCTTGAATCATTGGGAAGTGAATTCCCAAAAGGGAGGAGAGAAGAAGTAAGATCCTACAGTGAAGCTAGAAAATACCCACTCCCAGTAAAATCCTTTGCAATAGTCACCTTTATTTAAAAATTAATCACTTGTATTTTCCAACATAACAAACCCCAATAAGCCCAACTCCCATATTTAAAGTAAAGGGAAATGTTTCACGTCTTATGTGCCCACTTTGGTTGTTTTTATGAAGTTTCAAGAAAACATTGCCTTGACAGATTAATTACCTGTAGGAGTAATTGCTTGTATCTTTTTGCTAATATTCATTAGAAATCAGACACTATTGGGGTATACAGATAATGTCTGAATACAAAGAGAAGTTGCTATCCTTCCATACCCCTGGACACCAGTTTGGTGTCATCTTTTCATGTACCATACTTCTGTTGTTGAGCAAAATGGTTAAATGTCTTTATTATCTGTATTAAAGGATGAATGGATCTCTTTCACAGAAATATGCAGTAAAAACTCTGTGTACTGACATTTGCCAGTTCCTCCAGAACATGACTTCTATGGGTTTCAGCTACTTATTATTTTCCTTACCCCTGCTATGTGAAACTGAACAGACTGCACTTGGATATTCAGGCCTTGCCTTTTCTGATAACTTCTTTCATAATGACTGTATGTTCTGCTTGACTGACAGTTTGCGGTAGGGCAATTCATTAAGGTTGACTGAATTCTGGAGGGAGGAAAAAATATATCTTTACACATAAGTGTGAATTGTTAAGAAATAGTGTAATGTACATGTTTGTAATTTTTAGTGTATCGTAAAGAACATACTGATTTTTAAAACAACAAAGTTAATTTCATGTTTGAAATAACAGAGGTAAAAATCAGTGTGGAATTAAAAATAATACCTTTTGCTTCCTCATTAGCAATCATGATTGAGGAATCAATAACACACAGGAGAAGTGACACAAAAACCTGCATCACTGATGAAGCAGACAGGATATTGGCATTTAAACAAATGCTTTAAACATGCTGTGCTTACTCTTCTAGTTTTAATATTAAAACCTGGTGGGGAGCTTGTCTTATTTTATCATTCCTTATTAATCTTGCATGCACAGCAAGCTTGAGTTGGTTCTTTTTTGCTATTTTCTACATGAGAGAGAATCACAGGCAAACCTATCAAATCCTTTTTTTTTTTTTTTTTTCCCCCAAGAGATTGGTTGAAACCTTGTAGCATTTGGGACTTGGGAGATGTTTCCATTGATCTGGGTTGCTAGGAGCATGAGTAACCCAAAACAAACAACCTGCCGGGATTTCTTCATCCTAACGATTCACATTCAGCAGCACTATTGATAGAGTTTGTGTCTGCAGTGATTTTTTTGGGGGGAGGGGGAAGTACACTGTATGAAAAGATTAAAATATAGCTAGTTGAGATATTCCGTCTAGCTTTCTGCTGCATGGTTTAGGCTCTGCTATTGCTGCAGCTCTGTCAGAGTGGAGGTCACCATGGGCTAGCTGTAAGACAGTACCTGGTTTCCCTCGTGGGTTTCTGCCACAGCAGGGAGCTCAGGCACAGCATCACCCATGGAAGCTGCTCTGTTGAGCTGAGGATGCTTCTGCAGATGGCAAGGAGCAGCAGGTGGTTGAGTTTCTCTCTAGTGTTTCAGTGTGTTAGTAACAGACAGCTGTGGGAAGCAGCCTTTACTTGTAGAGGTGTTTCACAGTGTGCTCTCTATCCCAGAATGAGTGCCTTATAGTGAGGTACAGGGGACTACCTTGTCTCTCTCCTTCCCGTTCTGCTTGTCCTTCTGCTGCTCCTGTGGAAGTGTACACTGGAATTCTTTCTGCTGATGAGACTGTCAGTGTTCTTAGGGAAAGCCATCCTGTTGCAAACCAGGCTTGAGAGAGATGTAATAATTCCTTCAAAAAGTGAAAAAGGAACTTTTGTCAAAGGTCATATCTGTCCCCAACAAGGAGCTGTCAGCTGCGAATCCAGGAGCATCACTGCCCCCACCTCTGCTAGAACCTCAGAAGGTAAATGGTGGCAACTTTTGTTTGTATGTGGACACCTGACCTGTAAACTTACTTTTAGGTGAGAACCTTGGGTATCTTGTGTGCTGGAATATCTCCTCTGTGAGTCCGGAGTTACTGCAGGTAACAAGGCCTGACAAGTTTCAGTGCCACTGAGCATTCTCAAACACCAACATTTAGGTACATTGACGATATTGATATCAAAACCTCAAGTGTCAAATGGACAAGAGATGTCAAGATTTAGTTGTGCTGGTGTTTCAGGAATATGATTTTTTGATGAAGTATGTAAAGTCCTTTAATGGATTAACCATACTCGGTTGTCTTGCACACCGGTGTAATTTTTCATTTGGCCCTAGCTCCTATTTCTGCTTTTTGATGTAACCTGTGCAATACGCTGACTTGAAAGCACAGGAGTTATCCTGTAGGTCTCAGTAGGGATTATGAGATCTGTAAATTACATAATGTGTAGTCAAGAACATAAAATATTTGCAGGGTAGTCAACTTTCAATGGGATTTGGGATTTAGCAGTGTTGTATTTTGTGATTCTCTGTGACTTGATGAAACATTAAGGATGCATATTTGTGGTGAGGTTAACATGTTAAGTTCTTTGTCCTTTCTTATTTCATAAAAATTAGTCAAAGGATCATAAATTCTTATGCTACGTTAAAATCCTTTAAAGTTCAAATAGCCTGAGTGAAGGACATTGACAAAAAAATATAATCTCTGCTAAAGGTATTTGAAGAGGTGTCATTCATTACAGGGAGCTTTTTGGTTTTGTTGCTTTGGAACCATGTGATTCATTGAACATTTTATCTATTTTGTGAAGATGTTCAGGGTATTTTGGTCTTTGCTTTTAACACCAATTGCACTAAATGTGGCTTTAACCAACTTGACAGAGCCACCTAGAATTGGAAGAGCACTTCTTGTTAATTTGTGTGAGTAAGAAGAATGGAAATACTTTTTAATCCCTACTTGTAAAATTGTCATGTTCAACAGAATTCAGATTTTAGCTGAGCACTAGAAAAATAATTAAACAGAGGGAAAAAAAAATTAAAGACTTGTTGAATCAGTTTTGTCATCTTCTTTTAGCCGTTTGTCTTTTTAATTTTTCTATGTTACGACTTGTATCAGTCTTGATTCTTCAGCTCCTGTGAGGGCAAATTCCATACTCCGTTCCCTAGGAGATGACCTGAGGAGAGGGTCTGCCTTATATGTTTGGTGTGAATGTGTACAGTTATTAATTTTAGTTGCTGTCTGTTTTTGTTGTAAACTTTGCAGAAAGGTATCAGTCCTCAGATCATAATTCACTCATTTTCCTAGGTTATTTGGTATAAACAGGGCCAAGAATAACGAGCTGAAGTCTAGAAAGGACGAGCCTTTTGTGACATGGCTCCCTCCTTCAGTGCTTAATTCTAATCTAGATATAAAAGTATCCACCTAACATACGGGCAAGGGCAAAACAGCCTCAGCCCTGGGATATTTTACTTAATTTGTTGCCAATTAACACAAACTTCTAATGACCAATTTGAATATTGAGGAAAAAAAGCCCACATAAGCAATTAAGCACAGAAGCAAATACCCCTTCCCTCCCTTGCCCAGCTGCAGCTGGAGCTAGACCCCTCTCTCTCTCCCTCTCCCCTCCTCTCCTGCTCCACTGCAAGGCAAAGGGGTGGGTGCCCCGTCTCACTCCCCATGCCCTGCCCCCCTCCCCACACTCTGCCCCCTCCACCACCTCCCCCTCCCAGGCCCGCGGGCTCCCCTGCTGGCAGGCAGAGGAGCAGCCGCCTGCCTGCACCCTGGCAGTCCTGTGGGAGCAGGGCTGGAGACTTCTTTCCACCTCTCCTTCGGCTGGCTGGCAAGTGCGAGTAGCTTTCCTTCTCCTCCACCCCAGTTGTGGGTTAAGGTGAGCGTGATCAAGCTTGTGCAACATTTGAGTTACTGATTCACAAGGGCGAAGCATTTCTTGTAGGTGTTATTTATGTGCGGAACATGATACAAACCCAAAACACCTCATCCGAACAAGCAAAGAGAAAGAGCAGCATCAGAGTCCCCTTGAAACCTTGCTGTCAGGGACTGAAGTCACCCAACCCAAGAAGCCCACAACGTTTTTGAGCCTACCAAGGTGCACAGGGGCAAAGTAGCCACAGAGATCTCTCTGGTTGCTAGCTAATAATGTTTATAGGCAAGTGCTTCTGCCATCATTGCATTTGTTTTTAAACAAAGACCTCTGTGTGAAATCGAAACTTAATGTTTCATCCAACTTATTTGCAGTGTGGGGAAAAAAAAAGAGATTTTGACCTATTAAAATGATGGATTACATCTACTTAAAGGATGATTATGATTAGTTAAATAAACATCTAGAAAGTAATGAGCTGTAAAGATACTACTATCCTACTTTCACATATAGTAGTGAAAGTAATGGAAATTATTGTTTTGCTGAGTTACCAACCAAAATGATGGCTGTACAGGATATCCTTAGTGATAAAAAATGTGATAAACCACTTGTGGTTTGAAGGTGCTTCTTTGTAAGTTTACAATAAGTTAGTCTGATGAATTATGAATTAAAAATAAGTTATTTTTAAATTCTTTGTAAGTGTTGTCTGTCTTTTACTATGAGTAGTTTGAATATGCATTTCTGACTGCATCAAGCATCGAAGTAATCAAATTGGAATTTTCTCATCACAGTGTAATTAAGGAACAATGCTTATCTTCAGCAAAAATATTTTTAGTTTGTCTATAAGAATGCTGTTCTTGGATTTAGGGATAAGACTGAGAGATAAAGATTTAGACTTATTTTCTATAAGCCTGTGGGGTTTGGTTTTTGTGGTGTAGCTGTTGGTGCAGTGATCAGTCCTGCATTCCTCTACAGATATTGCCCTGTGGATTATCTGTATACCATGATGACTATGACACTGTATTAAATATAACTGTAAAAACTATTTACACATTACTATGACTGAATAAGTTTATTTAAGATCTGATTGTTAGGTAAATAAGGCAAGTATTACACTGTTATTTCTTCCTCTAATTCTTACCTTGTGGAGGACTTTTTCTTGTGTGTTTGGTAGATGGTTTGTTTGTTAGAGTTATGCAGACATTAGAAATGATACTCTTCAGAATTTACTATCCCTGTATCTCAAAAGAGTTTACAAGTTCACACATGGCATAGGTTATATTTATATTCCTTAGGAGGAATAAATAAAACAGTGTTGTATAAGAAATGAAAAGACAGAAAGGGAATCAAGGGCAGACAAATGGGTTTCAAGAAAAGATCTGATTCTGGCATAAATACAGCAATTCCTTCTATTTCAAATCAGGAATCCATTTTGTCTAAAAAGATAATTTTCAGCAGTTGACCTAAAAGGGATTTAAATACCAGTTTAGTTGAATGACTAAAGTGTCAGGTTTCAAATGGTTATAGCTTATGACTGACAATTTACCAATACAATGTAAATCAATATGACCTTCATCTGAATGAAATTAAGGATATCAACCAGAGGCTTGTATTGGTTTAACTATATGCTTGTAGATAAGCTGATTAAATTTGTGTAGACTAGACCCTTTCTGGCTTGGATCTGTGCAGGACCAGCAGTGAGTGGCAATGAAAAAAAGTATAGTCATTAATTTGGAGTTTCCCTTTGAACTATCAAAAAGGCAGTGCTTGTACTTGGTTGTATTAGTGTTTACGTGGTATCAGGAGTGACTACCCAAGCTGTGGTTGGATGAGAGACAAGTGTCAATGGCAATACAAGCGGAGGAGTTCCCACCTACCTGCCCACTCTGTGTCTTGCCAACAGCAACAATTCTCAGGTCGCTATATTCTGGACTATGAAGATAGTTAAAACTTTTAAAAGAAGTGCCTTTCTAAAGTGGTTTTGAAAAACGGGAAATTCTTCATTTTCGTAGCTGCCTCTAGCTTTACAGGTAATCAATATCAATAAGTAATCCCATCTTTGGTCATTCATAAAACCTAATGTTTTTTAATACTCTGCCTATCTATCCTTCTCTCCAGCAGTCCCATTCTTATCTCCTCTGGGCCAAGAGGCCATCCAGCTCTGGGATCAATTAGGGTCTTCCCTGAATCACGTCCATCTATCTTCAGAATAGCACAGGAAAGTCCACGGGCTGTACTCCAAAGGGGGAGTTTTCTAGCCTGTGGTTAACCCACTTCCCTTCAGTATATGAGTGGACCCTGCCATTGCAATGTAGCTTCCTTTTGAACTATCTGTTTAAATTTTAAACTGCTTTCTGGAGTGTTCCCCCAGGTGTTGTAGAGAAAACTTTAATCTCATGGCTGTGCTGAGAGGCATGAAGTAGGTCCCATGGTAGTTCCTTCTGACAGGGAAATAGATGCTGCCTCATAAAACAAGTTCGAATTTTACTCCCAAAGTCTCCAGGCAGTTCCTTTGTAGCTTAGCTAACAGGCATGGACAACACATTAAAAACTAACTTCAAACAAACAAACATAAAAATAACTTAGTAGGAACTGGATTTCTGTTGCTGGCAATAAACTTTTCAGAATCTTAATTTTAAATCTGCCTAATGATTTCAGACACTAATTTTTGATTTCCATCTTGAAATACATTAACAAAGTGATTTAAAAAATCACTTTGAAAATTTACTGGGATGCCCAGGTTGTCGTGGCTTTCGATCAATAACCATTCCTTTAATAACATAGTAACCTGTTGACAAGAAACATAGTGGAAATGTCTTTCTCTAACTCAGTCAAAGAGGATAATCCCGGAGAAGGAATGGTAGCTAAATTTCCTGGATCAATAGCTACTGTGGTGTATCTGTCACCTCCGCTGTGTGGCAGGAAGTGTGGTTGAAACAGAAATAGTTATTGATGCATTTTCAAATTTCAAATGTTTAGTTACTTGAAAATAATTAATGAGAGTTATCAGAACACCTGATTCGTGGTCCTGGCTTTAATGATACACTTTGACAGTTCCAATATATCTTGGATTTTTTTTTTTTTTTTTTTTTTTGGTTTGTTTTCCTCTGTGTATATCCATGGATTGATTTCTCCAAAGGAACTGAATTGACTTGCATAAGACAGCACAGGAAAGTCACGGGTACGGTAGTTTCTAGAGCTGCAAGCAGGTGCCCTGAGCACTGGTTCAGCCTTTCTCTCTTCTGAAGAAAGAGCCCCGTCCGTATGAAGCAGCTAAGCACAGTATTGTGCTGACTCCAAAATATGACAGAACGGGGCAAAGGCCAGGGGAGAGGCTGAAAGAATTTTTCATTATTGAAGTTACAGTGGTTTACCTAACTGGGCTGGATTCTTTTTTAACTGTATCTGTGTTTTGTGCTGCTGCTGCATATCACCATACGCTCCTGTAACAGTTTTTGAATGGTAGAATACTTAAACCAACTAAAAGCCATTATGGGGGGAAAAAAGACAATAAAAAGTAAAATTGGAAGATCTGGAAAACTGTATGTCTTTTCTGTAGAGTAGGAACACGTTTTTCATCTAAAGAAGAAAGATACCATTCACTGTCTTTCATGGAGCTACATGATTAACATGAGCTGAGGATGTGTCTGATATTCACTGCCTCTCCCCACTCAATTGGGAGTATTTGAAGAGGTGGTTCACTAGGAAAGGTAGGAGGACAGCAACAGAGTATATTGGTTGCTTAAAGATGACCTGCAAATCAGTTTGACGTTCTTTGATGATACATGCCTAGTGCCCCTGGTAATAACCACTCTTTCAGCACGTTATTATCCAGCCTTGCCTGGATCACTGCCCCCTATTCATAGACTGATGTCACATCAACTCTGCTGGACCATGAAGGAAGCTAACGGGCGAGTGTCTTTCATTGAACTGCAGAGTTTGATAAAGCAATCACTTTTAACTGCGTTAAAAATTTCTAAAAAGTTTTCGGACAGAACTGTACATTATGGGAAAGAAACTCAGACTTTTTTTTTTTTTCCATTTTGAAAAAGCTAAATACATGCCCTCTTATGTTTATGACTTGCTAAATAAGGAGATTAATCGGACCTTCAATATAGTCCTACAAGTGACAGCCGGGAAGAGAAGTTTTCTTCTTTGGGATATGGCTGGTATTGGGATGCCTTAGAAAGGAAGGAGCAGAGAGCTTTGTGGGAAGAGAGTAAGGCTCTTCAGCACATTAGGATCAAATTAAACTATTCAGAACAAGCTTGAGAATCTGCTAGTCCAGATACATACAAAAATACTTTTCCAAGGAAGAGGAATTATGCAGAGGAAAGCAATAAGATGATCTCAGAAAGTGAATTTTGAAGTGAAGCAGGAGGTAATTAAACTGTTAACTCCTGAGGTGAGAAAATTCAGAGTCATGCCATGAGTCTTTGCATATGCAGACAGATGCAAATAAACTCTCCTCTGTGACAACATGAGAGACTTCTTTGCAAAGACAGAGACAACAAAGCAGTGAAATAGATTAGTTGGGGAAATTGTGGGATCTTCCTGGTACAAAATCTTCAAGAATAGCTTGGGAACACACCTGTCTGGAATGCCATGAGGTATATTTGATGCATCCTTTGATCAGAGGCCTATGCTGGATAATTTCTCAGTGTCTTATCCACTGCTTTTTGCGTGTGTGATTTTAAAGGCTAAACAGGCTGTCCTGGAGGAAGAGACTGCTCCAGCATGGGTCTGCCACAGGTCCACAGCCTCCTTTGGGTGCATCCACCTGCTCTGTTGTGGGGTCCTCCCCGGGTGCAGGTGTACCTCTGCCCTACCATTACCCTCCATCGCTGGAGGGGCACAGCTGCCTCACCACGGGCTGCAGGGGAACCTCTGCTCTGATGCCTGGAGCACCTCCTCCCCTCCTTCTGCACTGACCTGGGTGTCTGCAGAGTTGTTTCTCTCACATATTCTCACTCCACACAAAATAATCTGCAGCCAGAGAGAGGAATTCTCCTCCTTCTTCCCCCCTTAACTATGTTATCACAGAGGCAGATCCACTGTCACTGACGGGCTTGGCCTTGGCCAGCATTGGGTCCATCTTGTAGCCGGCTGGCATTGACTCTATCAGACATGGGGGAAGCTTCTAGCAGCTTCTCACAGAAGACACCCTTGTAGCCCCACTGCTACCAAAACCCTGCCCCGCAAACCCAATACAATGCTAAAGTACATAATATTTTAAATCATCCTAGGACAGACAGGTTTAACCTTACAAGAGACATGAATTCTGAGATGTGACTTGAATTATTTTCTTTTTTTAAAAAATATGTAGAGCCGTGTTTCTTTTAGCTCTTGCATGATGGAAGTGTTGTATTTTTCTCAAAATGTCTGGAACAATATATCTAGCAAGCATGAATTTCTTTGAAGGTGGAGTTAAAAAATTTATCTATATTTTTTCTGTAATTTTTACATAAGTGAATATAGTGGTCTTCTAGTTACATCATATAGCTGTCATAGAAATTAAATTCAACACCGAAGCGTGACCAAATGTGAGCCTGAACATATTCCTTTCTCTCCATTTCAATCTCAAATTCATAACTCCATAAACTGCAATCAGGTGTAGTACAGAATCCTTTTGATTGTAAAATACCAGTACGTGGAAGTCTAAACAAATGATTACTTAAATTTCCAACTTCCCTTGTTGGAGACAGGTCCATTAAATAATTGCACTGAAAATATTTGACATACCAAAATATCAAATTTTTATAACCCATGAGCTACCTAATGGATAGACCTGTATAAACATGCAAATGGAGCGATTCTGCTTAAGATGTCTGAGACAACCCAGTAGAGGAATCCATATGGCCTTATTATTAATCCTTATCATATATCTGCTTATGTGTTAATAGAGAAAGTGAACTGTATTGGAATGTGCTGTGCCTCAAGCAAAGATTGCTTCCACCTTCTTTGAAGGTGAATTGTCTATCTCTAATCCATCAGAATAGGACGCTCTGTGCATCTGAATTATTAGCAAATGCCCTGTCAAAATTGAAGTCTTTATTAGCAAAAGTAGTGTTTTAAATCCTAATGCTGATAGAGAACTATAATTCTATACTTGTATCAGGATTTTACATCTACACGCTCCCAGAAGAATTAATAGTTACAATTTAAAAAAATGTACACTAGTCAAGTAAACACTGATGAGATGTGTATAGGCAATAGGATCAGCCCTTTATGGAGAAGCAATGTATTATTCAGTATAGAAGAATCTTAATTTGGGTTTTTCAATTTGGTTGTAAAGTTATATTCAAACCCTGTGTATGGATATTGAGGTTGAGAAATGCCCATTATGTGTCCTTAAATAGCAATTTGTTACATTTTCATGTGCAGGGAATTATGCTTTTGTACAAATTCTGAGTTCCCTACATAAAATGTGAAACTATTATGAAAATATAGTGGTCAGCTTTACAGATTTAAATTGCCTTATAATTTTGAAGTACTACAAAATGACCCAGGCCATGCTATAAAAATCTTAATTTAGGAAAACGTGTATGTGAAAGTGATTTGGTAGCTAAGGGTAATTATTTTCTTCTGTATTGCTGTAGCCACATTGGTAGGAGATGGATTTTGTTTTTATTCTCAGTGCAAAATGTTTTTTTTTTTTTTTAAAATGTTGTCAGCTGAAACCTTGTCTGCAGAGTCCCAGCCAAAAGCAAGATTTTTACAGTCAAGTTTAAATCCCATGATGTATCTGTGTTTGTAATGGAAATGCTAACATAACCTTAGCTGTTACAGGGCAAACAATATTGCAATAATAAATAATGAACAAAGTGGTTTAATAATTTGAAGCAAATCATGTCATGGGACTGGCAAGATTTTATGACTAAATTATATGGGCAGGAACCTATCAACGGACATGCTGCATAAATACCATAAATAGATGGACTAAAGATCTGTGTTCATGAAGCTGAAACTACAGTTTTCATGATCTAGGGAATAAAATGCTGTAGTAGATTGTAAGAAATTGGGTGGAAGCCCTAGACAAATCAAAAACCAGAACAAATGATCAATGTGTCAGTCTTTAATCAATGGCTATTGTCTCTAGTGCTAATGATCTGTACAGGGCCTCACTAAATATGCTGGGCTTCTGAATATGGATGTTTTGGTTAATGATCCATTATGTGGCCGGTTGGCAAAACTTCTTTCCTTCTCTTCTGGGTTCAGCTGGAATAGGGTTAATTTTCACAAGCTAGGAGGAGGATACAGCCAGAGTAGGTGATCCAAACTAACCAAGGGGATATTCCATACCATGCTGATGTCATGCTCAGTATATAACTGGGGGAGCTGACGGGGAGGGTAGGTGTTTGCGGCTCCCAAATGGGCTGAGCATCGGGTTCTGTGTGGTGAACAATTGCATTGTGCATCACTTGAGACATAGATAGATATTCTTATCAGTATGATTGGTATTGTTATTCTCTTTTCTTTTCTTGTGTTGTACTATTAAACCTGTCCTTATCTCAACTCATGAGGTTCTACCTTTTGCTCTTCCAGTTGTCCTCCCCATCCCACCATGGGGAGGGGTGAGCGAGCAGCTGCGTGGTGCTCGTTGCCGGCTGGCCCCTAAACTACGACAACTTCTAAGTGCAAAACATTATATTTTCTGTTTCCTTTTTTTCTTTTCAGTGCCATGCATGACCTGACTGAATATTTTCCTTTTTATAGCTTAAGGAACAATAGGAATTTCCTGGCACATTTTGGATCTGGTTCAGTCAGGCTATTGCCTTCTTTCTGACAGTCACTCATACTCACTCTGTGCTTTTAAAATGATGCAATGACTCACAAAGTAGGAAATGACTGATTAATTTGCTCCTTCCTGATCTCTGATACCAAGAACGAGTTTCTGGAGTTACAGCTTGAAGGATGTCTGTTTTCCCTCAAAAGGTGAAGTGCTTGATCCTCAGTTAACTCTTTTCTTTGGCTTAGATCAGCAACATAGGATGAGAGCAATGACAACAGGCATGTCCAGAGTTACTTGGCTTTTAGAGCTGTAAAGAAGAGCATGCGTGGCTAGGAGTTAAAGAGCAGGCAGGATGAGGGAAATAGCCCCAGTTTGGTGCACTGCTGGTACATCTCCTGCCCAGAACATGGGAGGAGAGCAAAAGAACCATGAACCCATTGCACCAGCCCCATCTTAGTAAGGCAGTTATCTCTAAGGGATTGTTAAATGAGCAGAAAAACCCTCACTAGGTGGTAGTTTGGCACTAGGGAGACGTTATATAAATAGAAGTCCTGTCTTCATACCATAGTGTCTGCGTAGCAGGGGCCACAAGAAGTGGTGATAGGGCTGGGATTTTGGAAAGACTACTTCTTTTTGGTTTCTCTGCAGAAATGCAGTATTTCAGAAGATGGAGATTTAAGCAGTCAAAACCTGCATTGATTTGTACCTATGCGGGGCTTGGTTTTAAGGGCTTGTGTTGCAGCTGCCATTAAGAAATGGCTTTGTAGTGCACAGCAGCTCTTTCCAAATTCCTAGCATGGTTTTATTCTCCTTGTGACATATGGGCACAAGCAAGTCATTATGCTAGTGTTAATGCATTGTTTTGTAGCTATCTGACACTTCTGCAGACCATACTGATGGCGATGGGATTGTCAGGCTTCTGTGCAGTCAGAAACAAGGACAAGAAGAGAATGACCCAGTGTAGTCTATAAAGCTGGGGCTAAGGCTGGTGGATTAGACTACGTGGAGTCAATTTGTGAAACACCCTTCATCTAGGAGTTTACATCTAGAGAGATCATTAAATTTGTCTCACAATCCACAGATTTGTCTATTGCTTCAATAATGTCTTTCTCTGATTATAGCCCTTCAGGTAACAAGACTCCGTTTTCGTTCGGACACTGAGATAGGAAACTCTCTGGCTGGTGATCATGTCAGTACATGGATCTTTCTGGCAAAATCAGCTCTTCTTTTAGAGATCCTAGTTTAGTCATCTGTGAGATAAAGCAGCTGCAGTGCCTTAATACATAAAGGGAAACATTATTATTACTGTTGCTACTGCTATATACTTGTCTCCATTGCCTTTTGTCTGTTTTCTAGGCAGACAGATTAGGGCACTCTGATTTGGTACCATTTAATATTCCCCTCTTAACTCATCTACTTACAGAAAAGCATGGCAGATGTTCCTTAAACTCTAGGGAAGGCTCTGTGAGCCTTTACCAGGAAATTTGCGCTCACACCCTGTAACACGGTAGGAAAGGGGTCTTTTTGCTCGAGCTCTCCTTAAGACAATGTACACAATGTGGACAATTCTTGATATAAAAAAAGAGACTTTCCCCAAATTTTGTATCTTGACTTTGGTGGGGGGGGGAAATATGTTATAAACATGGGAATGCTAAAATTTATGTATGTTCTTCAAACTTGTTACGCACATTTCGGCAAGGTAGAGACAGAAATTTATTCTCGAATAATATTCTGTACTCTGTATTGTAAACTAACATTGTGGATTCAACTAAAATTTTCTGTCATTGTAGTTTAACTAGCTTTAATGATTTAGGATCCTATTAAATCAGAACACAGTTTTTCTCCTGACTCAAGTCATAGCAGTTTAAATCTATTAAGTCACGTCTGTTATTTATTACAAGGAATGCAAGGATAGCCCGACTTGCAAGATAATTTCAGTAATGGGCCATTGGTTTTACTATTCACTGCCAAATTTGAAGGCATACACTCTTTAGGCCATACTGAAGGACTACATTGTATCTTTATAGTTCTTTGTTACTAACTGGTTGCTGTTACTGGTACTCATCATTGGTTTGTACTCCAGTATTTGACAGCTGCTCTTCTTGTTTCTCTTTTGTGAAGCTCTTCTGTGGTCTGAAGCATGATTAGTTTTGTTCTGTGCTCAAAATTGCTTGGAATATTACCTTAGGTTCTGTATTGTTGTTAGAAATATCTCATTCTGTGCTTTTCAGTGATTAATTCAGCTAAAGTGACTTTACCAAGGTCTTTTGCAGGAATTGGCAGTCAGATTGCAGTGCCTCCACTGCTAAACCTTTCAGAAGCTCCTCTCCCCTAAGCCATTTACAGTAAATGAGATTGTATTATACAGTATATAGTAAGTGTGCTGCTGTTAACATTTTTCAGAGTGGGAAGGAGAATGATAAGGTTGTTCTAGGAGAGAAAGAAAATGGAAAACAAATGCAGAGTTATTAAACCATCCTATTTTTTTTCCAAATATTAAATTCACACTTCAAGGCTTCTCTAGGAGAAGATTTGAGTAGAAAAAGCACCCTAATCCAAGCTTGCACCTACAGATACTGGGTATTACAAGCACTTGATGCCAAGGATTCTGGAGAATCCTTCTGTGTCTTTTTCTAATACAGGGCAGATGCTTACACTCACTTGCAAAGTTCAGTTCCTTCTACCAAAGACACTAGGCACATCTCCAACATGAATTTATGAAAATTAATGTTGAGCATTTTATCAAATGTGCTATGAAGACATTGTCTAAATTAATTTTTATTTTAATTGGTTTTTTAGCTTATTTTCTTTCTCCGAATAATAACAACTCTACTCCCACCTCCTTATTAAAGAAAAAAGAAAAAGGAAAAGAAAAAAACCTATTCTGTTGTAGTGGCAGAAATCTGCCTGATAGCTGACTTTGACACTTTGAAATGCCGTAATTTTGACGGAACAAAGACAGGCATTGGAAATGAGGTGTTATTTCCCTGTTCTGACACAGCTTTAAGTAAAGGTTGGGAAGGGGAAGGTTGTTTGTGTGACACACCTCACAGAAACAAGCAATAAGAGCTGTCTTAATGTTCAGCTCCCATGCTGTACAGTGTGCCTGTGCAATATATATCCATTTAAAGTGGCAAGATCTGTTTATGTGCTGTATAAAACAGTAATATCTCTTGCAAACTTTCATAATAGCTTATCTGTACATTCAGCAGCATTTGTAAATATCTGAGGATGACAGACATGGATCAGGTGTGCAGGGTATTACGTATGAGGTTGTAAGTGGGGAAAAATAAAAAGTAAGAGTGAGGAAGATGTGGTTGCATTTGGAGGGGTCATCACGTCTTTGAAAGCTTAGTGTGATGCTGTCCACATTCCTGGGAAGGAGAAACCCTGTTGCATGCTCCATCTGCTTCTCTTACAACTCTGGCTCCACAGAGCTCCGAAAGCTTGGCCAAAGGCAGGCACTGTACAGCACGGCAGTCCATAACTCCAACAATCCATAACTGCACTGGTTTTGACCTGTCTGCCCATTGCTATCTCTGTTCTTCCCCCACTCAGCGGTTTCCAATAGTATTAATTTATATTTCACACCTGTGAAGTCTGACCTGTTTGATATCACCTGGTCTCCTGGTGCTGCCTGTCTTTCTCCTGCCTCTACAACTCTTCTCTTCCTAGCTCTTGCAGTTCACAGAAATCATCATAAGTGTGTGTTTTTTCCATCTTGCTTTGTCTTGGGAAATATGTTCTGTAGGAGGGAAAGTGTCCTGAAAGGCTGGAGTGGCAGAGGTTGGAAGGTAGGTAGTGGAACAAAGGCAGAGGGAAATGAGAAGGAAATTTGAAAGTCCTTTTCATCAATAAACAATAATACATTATCTTTGTATTGCTTAAATATTATTCTCTGAAGAATAAATGCCAATTTCCAGATTTTGTTTATCTCAGCAATACATTTATTTCAGATATAATTTGGGAGCTCGTTGGAATGAATATTATTTAATTGCAACCTGTTTGCCATTGGGAAGGAAGAAGACAGAGTTATGACTAGCCAAGCTTTTGTTTTGTGTGTTTTGTGTGATTCATGGTTTTAGTTTTGGTTTTTTTTTTTTTTTTAAGGGCAAGCACTGTGGTCTTTTTTTTTTTTCCCCTGTCAATCACCGTAATTAGTACTTTCTCTGCACAGAGAGTATTCACTGTCATGTAGATTGATTGGAAAAAGGCATGTTCTCTAAGGCCTCAGTTCTGATGAATTAAATAGTCTTGCTATTCAAGTTAGTAAGAGTAGGCTTTGACACATGTTACATATGTATACTTTCTGCAGCATTTGGAAGGTTACTTTGACTTTCATGGCATTTAGATCTGACTCATAATGCCCGCTATCACAAACATAAGTGATCCCTTATAATAAAACATTTGGCAGTATTTACCATCAGAAATGCCTTTGTGCAGAATATATGCTATTTTCTGCCTTCTGCAGGCTATCACTCTAAATTTGTATTTAATTGGCACCTACCCCCTATTGAAACTGGTGTTCCACCTTGCGTGTGGGCTTAGTGCCATGCTGACAGATGGACGTCAGTGCTGGTATGCTAGAGAGAGCCCGTTTTCACATTGCATGTAAGTCTGAGTGGCTACATTTTCCTTTGCAGATAGTGAATTTGAAAATATTGAAAGGGCTTTCATGTTTAAGGTGAAAAGGATGCACTAGTGCTTTCCAGCTCCATGGTTGGAGAGTAGGAAAAAATATTGTGGCAGTATGAAACAGTGTTTAGCTCTGGTTAGCCAGGGCTGCTGTTCAGAGGGAGGATTATCTTCATCTCTACCCTCAGTTAGCTCTCCACAGGGCACACTGACTTTTTAGTGACAGTATTTCCAGGCTAAGCCACTAAGCAAGTTTCTGGCGGAATACATCTCCTGAATACAGAAATCTGATCTGTCCTGCATCCCATATAGGAGTCTGTCTATGACTTCTGCTCAATAGAAGCTTTATAAAGACAGATTTGGTGAAAGAGCATCATTCGAATGGCTATTTAACTCCTTGGTGAAGAAAATAAGGTGTTAAGAAAAAGAAAAGAAATAAGTAAATATGC
Organism: Pterocles gutturalis; assembly: GCF_000699245.1. Classification (NCBI taxonomy): domain Eukaryota; kingdom Metazoa; phylum Chordata; class Aves; order Pterocliformes; family Pteroclidae; genus Pterocles; species Pterocles gutturalis. The sequence continues at coordinate 7,239 of NW_010145869.1, read as the reverse complement.
TGCCTTATTATTCTGTGGCATTTAATACGCATTTCAATACTTCCTGTTCAGCATTTCTTTTCCTTTCTTTAGGCAATTAGCTGCTAAGATATAAACATAATAAAAGCTAAACTGTACAAGAGCAGGGTTTTCATCCATTTGCTAATGCAAGTAGATTTTAAATCTCAAACTGAATACTCTTTACAGATTGACAAGGGTGCATTATTCTAAGTCACTCCGTATTATGTGTGAAGAGTGCCCCAGCTGTGTCACTGCTGAGGTTAAAAGGTGTTAGTGCTTGCATCTCTTAAATGAGCATAGTAAATGAAAGTGAACAATTAAGTAGGAAATTTGGCTTGCTATCTCTGCATGCTGTGTTTTATTGTGCTGTTGCCAGCTTCTCTGAATGAAAATACAAGAGCAAATTAAACAGCTTTATGAACTCGCAGGAGGAGCAGTTGTTCTAGTGGCTTTCATACAAATGTCTAATTAATTCTTGAAGTAACCCAAATTGTTCTTTTGTGATCTGTGAATGGGAATTTGTGAGGAACCTGTGCAGATGAAACTAAGTGAAAGGAGAGCTGGGATTTAATGATTAGCTGGCAGTCTGCAGTTGCTGGGTCTAGAAAATTTTAGTTATCTTTCTCATTAATATTACATTATGAAGTTAATGAAACATTTGGATGAATGTGTTATAAGTAATAAGGCATTAATGTTATTTTTTGAGCTGTCAGTTATGCTAATGGGCATCTGTCATTTTCTCACCAGTGTTTCAGTTATTTGGGAAAATCCTAAAATAAATGTACATTGCAATTAAAAATCAAAATGTAACAAAAATCTGTATTTGGCTAGTAGCAGTGGACTTAAACTATTTTGTTAACAGAAAGGCAATGTTACTTTATGAGAAAAGTTCACAACTTTATAACTTCTGCTTCCTTCCTCTAAACATTTTACAAAGTCTCAGTTTCAAATTCTTAAAAGATGTTCTTTTTGTTTCATGTCAAATCCATATGAAATAAAAAAAAGATATAAAATATTCATTATTCATGTTGAAATACATACCAACTTCAAAGCATGTACTGAAATTACAGAATTATCAAAAATTATTTTTATGGAAATAGTATTCCTCTTCACTACACCAATGCCACTGTCTTGTTCTGGTGGAGAAAACTGAATTAATATCCTGGTGTAAATCCACCAGAACCTTCATAGCTAACATTAATCCAAACTCTCCTTTTTTGTAAGCAAATTTGTTATGTATAGTAACAAACATTTGTATCAGAGAAGTACTGTTCTGTTACCTGTTTGAACAGTCAGAGTTAACTGATATAGGTAACAGCTGACAAGGTCTTTCTCTACATTGTTTAGAACAGAGCACTCGGTGGATTATATGCATACAGTTTAATTGGCAGTTCTTTTTTATAGAGGAGGATGGAGTCAAATTATGGGCAAAATATAAGTAGTGGAGGAAAGGTTGGCCAGGATGAATCAAAGTGTCTTTTAATGTGCAGGCAGCTGCAGATGTGAAATAATACCTATACTTCCCCAGTAAAGACACTGAAAGGAACTGTGCATTTTCTTGGAGAACGGAAGAGCTTGCTTTCTTCCTGTTCCCTTAAATGTGTAATATGTTATGATTTCTCCTCTACTGTATTTTTATGTAAACTTGGGAATTCCTTTTTAACTAGGAATTCTATTGGTGTCTTTTTTTGGACCAGGCTTTACTGATTAAGCATAACTTATATGTCTGAATTTGTTTACTTAGCACTACTTTTTCCTTTAAATCTTCCATATGTGCTTGTCCTTAAAATAACTTAGTTGAAGATCAAATTAAGCTCATCATAGCTTTAAATCAGTCCAATTTAACTTTCTGTTTTCATAGTAGAGATCTAATTTAACTCCATGTTGTGAGATTTGATAGCTGAGAAACATGGAACTGCGCTACGTTTCCATAGGTCTGCAAAGCTTTATCCAACTGACCCGTAAAATGGAAGCCATTTCTTGTAAAAACAAATCTCCCCACTTTACTGAGGTTTAAAATAAGCCCCTCAGCTCCTTGCTTCTTGTCAAAAGCTGTAGCAGAGGATTGCTTTGCATTTTCAAAAAATGCACTCTGGAATAATGACATAAAATAATATCCAGCCATAATAAAAGTAAACAAGAAGTCTTTTTAAGAAAATAAAAGGTCTTGGAGTCTTTGGGAGATAAAAAACTCTTGCTTCCACTACATGTGTTGCAGTCGAAAAGGCTCTGATCCAGGAGAAACATCTGAAAATTACCAGAATAGAATAAAATCATTAATGGATAAGCTAATATTGTACTTTATTGTGATCTATAGTGGTAATCTTCAGTGAATTGATACGGACAATGTTGCTGTCAGAAATGATAGGGGCTAGGCAGTATCTTGGTTTGATCAGAAGCAGTGTACCCAGAGGTCTGTGTTTTCCACTGTAAAAGATTATCACTAGTAAGTTGAATTCATACCTGTTAAAACTCTGGATCTAATATGTTAAGTAAAGGTAACCTGTACTACAGCTGTAACTAACTCAAAAATTGCTTATTCTCTAACCCTAAGGTATTTAGAGTCAGTAGATTCAGAGAATGTCATATGAAGATGAGGATTTCGTGTGTGTGTGTGTGTGTATGATGGATATTAACTTGCATCCCAGTGGAGCATTTTATTTAGTGAGAGACTTGCAAACTTATGTAAAAGGAATGTGAGAGCTTAACTGGAAGGAATTATACCAAGTCTGTAAATTATGTTTTAATACAACAGCAGACTTTGCTTTTATACCAAGCAACAACTGATGGATATTGTATGGCCACCTGCCTGTAGATATAATGTTCCTCTGAAAAATCTGGAGGAGAAAGAACAAAGTCTGTGTTTCCTGACTTATGTAAGTCTGCTGTTAAAAATATGTATGAATAAGTGTATTTTATAATGAGTGACTCCAAGAACTGAAGATGTTGACAGCGTCAGGGACACTTGACAGATTATAATAATGCCTAATTTATTGTATCTGACTGTATGGAAATCTTTCCAAGTTGCAGAAGTGTCAGAAATATAAAATAATAAAGAGCACTAGTTAGCCTGCTTATATGCTCTTTTAAGACGTAAGCTGTGCTATTGAGATATGCATTCATAACTCGTAGGGCAGCAAATAAGGCTGGCATGTGTAAGTCTTGAGAGTTTGGCTCAACTTCCATGTAGATAAATAAAGTGCATAGGCATACATACATATATCTCTATTTTATATGTACATATAATGTCTAATATATGTATACATTTATTTAATACGGGTAATGGCTCCTTGTCAGATTGTCACTCTAGCAATACCTTAAATTTTCTGAAAGGCCAGAGTGGAGTCATATGCTTTAATACAGTCAATATTAGTTCAGTCACCCTTTGCCAAGTACGACCATATGTGGTATAACTAATTCTGTGTAACCCCTTCAGCTTTCTGTCACAGTTATTGCTAATGCACTATATTATTTTCCTGGACCCGTGACTTGCCTCTGATGTCCCACAGGGCTGTAAGTGACAGCTCAGTAAAGACACTTAATGCCTTTCGTAGCTGCATGTCAGCTGTAATGCACTGTTTTGCACCTTTACTCAGTAATGGTGGTGGTGCTCCATAGCAACGTCAACTTCCCAGCTGTGTGGAGGTCTGCTGTGGGGAGGCCTACTGGGAGCTATTAGAGCCTGTGGAAAATCTCCAGGAAGGATGCAAGGTGCAGCGCGCACAAAGCGCGGGTGAGAGAAGCTCTGCTGCTGCGTGTGCCCGAGCACTGTAATCACCCCTAAGCCCTCATGAATATGCTCAAGTGCTGCCAACAGCGCTCCTTTTGACAAAATACTACTTTCTTATTGATTGGAAGCTGAGGACAAATATTAATTTATAATGTAATCAGAGGTATAGCCCAGAGTCGCTACTGTGCATAACAGCTGTGAGATTTGAGGGAAAGATTTCCTTATGGAGATGAAAAAGTGATAATCTGCATACAAAGGGATTTTTGAAGTGAATTTGGACCAACTGCTTCTGAAAATCCCTGAAAGAGGAGAGGATTCCTACCCTTTCCCCTGCCTTTGAAATCTGCCCACTGTTCCTTACAGGTAGACTACTTCTTGAACAAACAGAAGGTAAAATTCAGTGAAAATCTCAAACTGGAGTTCTGCCTGATTACCCTGAAATTGCAGGACGCATAGGGGTTCTAATTAAAGAAACTAAATTCTATGAATCAAGTCTTAAGACACAACCAGGCTTGTTGTTCATTACTTGATGTTCATGTGGCCACATAGGGCTCATTCACAAATACGTGCTTACAGTTTCTGGAAATTTTTAAACAGAACTTAAGTGTAACAGCATGCTTCATAGTGATCTAAGACTTCAATGTTAGTTAATTAATTTAAGTATTTATTTACAACGAGAATAGCTTTTAGGATTTTTCTTTCCAAATTTGGGTTAGTCCTCATTATATGAATGCAAACTTTTCACAAGCAATGTTATGTGGCTTTTTATTACAAAACTCTGCAACTTGTTGACTTGTGCTACCCATGTGATTTCTGCCCCTAACCCCACAAGTTTTTATTTTGTATTAGCCAGCCCTGATGTTTGAAATCCTGTAAAAAACAAGAAAGCAAAAACCCTGCCATAGAAATACCAGGAAATACATCCACTGTAGAGCAGCCTATAGCCAGCTTTTGGGTGATTATTGGAAGCTGAACAGGTAGACTTGAAAGTTGCATCTTAATTTTAAATTTGCATTTGTGATTTTAATGTCTTTCTTTCTCTGTGCTTTTTTTTTTTTCTTTATGCTAAACTTATGTTGTTTAATACAGGGAAGGTTTGGGGTGTTTTCCTCTTCTCCAATTGTATGGTCATTTTAGGTTATCTGTCATTGTGACTGAACTGCAGCTCAACAAGGGATACTGAAAAAGAGATTGAAAATAAAATTACTTTAAAAAAAATAATCTCTGTTTAATTTCATCTGGAGGACTATAGCTTGTGATAACAAACACAAACCAAGTATTTTTTGGAAGAAGTTTTTTTTTTTTTTTTTTTTCCTCACATGAAAACCAAAAATAATCAATATCAATACTTCTTGCTTCTTAGTTTGCAGCTGTGGAGGCAGAGTGGCGTAGGGACATCTGCTTTACTATCTCCATTTATAGATCTGACGCAACACCAATGTAAAGTGCTTCAGCCATCTCTTTACACTGAAAGCAGCAGGAGGGTGATTAACAAAAACTGACCATACTGTCCTTTAGACCCACCTGCTAAGAGAACAGACTTTAGATTTGTGTTAGAAGTGGATGAAGAAAGCATTTGAAAAGATCTGAAGAGCAGAAGTTTATGCTTCTCATACAAAGCTTTACAGAATTCCAGGAACGGCATCATAATGCCTCTGGTTGCCTCGAGCAGCACCCCAGCCTGCTCGTGCTAATGTACAGCTCCTCCCTGCAGCATCCATACCAGCCTTCAGGCATCAGGAGCCAGTAACTAACAGGTTTTTCTGCCTATAAGGAGCACCAAAATAACAAAACATGGTTTTGGTTTGTGAAATCTGATATTTCTGTTTAAGTACTATATTTATGAAAGATAAAGAAATTGCATTGACAAAGGTTGCCACAATGGCCAAAATGGATTAAAACATGGATTAAATAAATTCAGGAGTAGAATTGAAACTATCCCCCTGAGCTCATCAGTTCAGTATCTGGTGCCTTTCTCCGTTGCTGTTTATTAGCTAGAGGATTTAAAGGTTTAATATGAGGCAAAGAAGTTTGCTGAGGAGAAGTAGTTGTAGAGCACAAGGTTAAATTCTTTGCTGAACTGATATTCCACTGTCTATACACACACACAATTCTTCCTAGATTATTAGAGGAATAACAATTTTTAATATGTAACCCAATTTCAGAATTCCAGAACGCCAGTAAATTTGCAGGATAATACTACCTGTTCATGAAAAAGGCACTGAACAAGGGCTTATCCAACCTTACTTTCATGTATTCTGAATGTTCTCCATTGACTTTGTGTTGTCAAGGAAAACTTTGCAGGATCAGGTCCTTGATTCAACATTTGGCCTGAAGTGTTTAGTGACCTTCTGCACCAGTAGTTTTCTTGTGCAAGGGCTGACATGAATTTTACTTATCTTGACATGTGCAGATTAAGGTGTTCTTTGCTTCATCACCCATGAGAAGTAGCATCCTGAGCAAAGGATATTGACTCAGCAATTTTAAGGGCATTGGAGGTCTTAGTATCAACATAAATTTTGCCACCATTTTGTAGGGTAATTTAGGGTGCCAGAAGTGAGGCAGGAACACAAGACAGAGAGAGACAAACCTTTTGTTGTGAAATAGTGTAGTTTAGCCACTTTGCGGGTTTCTTTGTCTGTCTGGATTTTGTCTACAATAAAGTATACCTCATAGCCCGTTATTTATTTGTATAGGAATGTATAATAAAGAGAAAAGATAGAAAAGAATCTTCATCAGATTTGACAAAAACACCCTAAACCAGTACAAGGTCTTGATGCTTGAGAACCAAGAGCTTTGAAACAAGCAGAATTTGTATGTAACACTGGTTTTATACTCATGTAATTGTGCAGCGGTTATGTTATTATCAGGGAGGGTTAGTTTTTTTTTAATATACTGCTGTTAAATCTTGGCTCTTCTGCCTAAGTTGTACATAGCAGGCTTTTTAAAATTATGGATAGGATTTTGATATGACCTTATCACTCAGCATATGGCAGTACAGATGGAGAGTGAAGTCACAGATGAGTGACAATGAGGAAAAGACTGGGAATGAGCAAAGTCTTTGATAATGCAAAGAAAGGAAGAGAAAACAATCTGGTTTAACAGTTTTCTGATAAAGGCTGTGTATTAGAAATGGCTTTCTAGATATGTTGAGAAGAACAGTTTTATTTCCTTCCAGTTCTCAACTATGTTAACCAAGTATCCATACTGGGAAGAATGCTGCCATCCTAGATTAGCCATCTTCAGGTTAGACTTGCACTATAACTTCTTAACAGCTTGACCAAATAGTCAGTGGGGAGCAATGACCATCTGCAGAAGGTGTCTTCCTCCTAAAATAGGTATTTAAGGTGAGTCACATAGCTGAAGGTACCTGTATTTCTTTATTGGTTATAGACACTTACATTAAGGTTAGGTAAAAGCCACTCTTGTGCTCAAAGAAATGTAGAACATGGGGTTTCAAACTCTGTAGCCTTATCTGAAACTTTCACACAGAATCACAGAATGTTAGA